>NW_026646549.1:0-278643 GCF_949987535.1 Balaenoptera acutorostrata | reverse complement strand
GGATTGCTTCAGGCCCTCTTCTGGTTCTGGGGGGCAGGCTGAGCTTGTGCTTAATTCTTCTTCCTGATGGGAAAATAGAGTGACCTGTGCCTGTCCCAACACCTAGAGCTAGTCTCTCATTGGTTCCCCCTCTTCCCGTTCATCCTCAGGACAAATTGCAACCTGTACGGAACAGGAGGTTAAAGGTGCTGATTCTCCAAGGAGGGAGATGGCTAGTAAATCGGCTGGAATGGCGAACCCGAGCCAAGGAGATGAGAAATGAGGTGCGTTTTAGAAACCTTTCCCGATCACACGGTGTACCATCTTCTGGGTTTCTCATGCCTGTTTTCGACGTAGGAAGATGCCCTTGAACCTGGAGATTTGGGACCCATGGGATGGGTACCATGCAGTATTACTTGAAAGGGTCTGCGTTGGCTCACCCAACCTCACCGAACCTCTCAGCCCCAAGAGTGTCCACCCTTATGTCTCAATCAGCTGTGGGTCTAGATATGGTCAATCCAGGTTGCATCACAGCCCCTGAACGAATTTTGTAAGAATTTCTCTCTCTTTCACTGTGTTTGTTTCACGGGTTTTGAAAAGTAATTTATTTTTATAATGGGGTTTAGCTGCTTATCACGGCTGTGTTTATGCCGCTTTACACCCCCTTGACTCACTTACAGAGAGATATCAATACATAGGTTTGAAGATTCTTACTAGTCAGATATATTCTTGTTCGGTGAATAGGGGGTGTTGAGTCCAGTTCACTGAAAAAGGAATAGGTCTTGTCTCTTACATATTGGGTTTATGGAACGGTATCTGAGCTAATTTGAAACCCTTGTTTTATGCATCACCCCACCTCACCTTTCCCGTTCAGCAGCCATAGTGTGTTTCCTAAACGTGTGACTCTGTTCTGTTTTGTAATTCAGTTCAAGTGTAGCGGTTTTTACATTCCCTCTAGAAGTGATATCTTATGATAAGTGTCTTTTTCTGTGTGACTTATTTCACTTAGAATCGTCGTACCTAAATCCACTCATCGTGCTGCTACTAGCCTTATGACGTGGATTTCATGGCTGAGTGATATTCCATTGTACATGAGGACCACAACTTCTTTATCCATTTTTCTCTTTCCTAGGATATTTAAGGTGTAATGAAGTGGGGGTTCTTGTCAACAGAGCAGCCCTAAACTTTGGGGTGCCTGTGTCTTGCTGATTTTTAGTTTTCCCAATTTATACGCCCATGAGTGGAAGTGCCCTATGCTCTCCAAGCTGTGTTTTTTAGATATTTCAGAACACACCGTACACTTCTCCAGAGTGGCTGTTGGCAATGTACATCCCACCCATCAGCGTAGCAAGGCTCCCATTTCTCCATGGCCGGTCCTGCATTTCTGGTTTGGACACTTTTTTCCGCATGGCCCTTTTGCCCGCTGGGAAGTGAGGCTTCTTTGGAGCGCTGATTGGCCTTTCCAGGTTGCTTGGTTGGCCAAAAAGGGCGTATGCGTTTTTTCCTGAATATATTCAGGAAAAAACGCATACGCCCTTTTTGGCCAAGGGCATCATTGTCCACGTTTTGCCGCTTTTCATGTGCTTTCAAGGCGATTCGAATCTACCTCCTGAAATCTGTTTCCTGCAATTCTGCCTTGCTTTCAAAGCCTCTTCGTTGCCTTCCCTTAATATATTTGTGGACGAGAGGTATCATTTAAAACTCTGCAGGTTTGTGAATTGCAGTGCCCCTGAGCTCCATTTTTCAACTCGCTTTTTTGGGAGCTGGCCGCAAAAGCGCAGGATTGCTTCAGGCCCTCTTCTGGTTCTGGGGGGCAGGCTGAGCTTGTGCTTAATTCTTCTTCCTGATGGGAAAATAGAGTGACCTGTGCCTGTCCCAACACCTAGAGCTAGTCTCTCATTGGTTCCCCCTCTTCCCGTTCATCCTCAGGACAAATTGCAACCTGTACGGAACAGGAGGTTAAAGGTGCTGATTCTCCAAGGAGGGAGATGGCTAGTAAATCGGCTGGAATGGCGAACCCGAGCAAAGGAGATGAGAAATGAGGTGCGTTTTAGAAACCTTTCCCGATCACACGGTGTACCATCTTCTGGGTTTCTCATGCCTGTTTTCGACGTAGGAAGATGCCCTTGAACCTGGAGATTTGGGACCCATGGGATGGGTACCATGCAGTATTACTTGAAAGGGTCTGCGTTGGCTCACCCAACCTCACCGAACCTCTCAGCCCCAAGAGTGTCCACCCTTATGTCTCAATCAGCTGTGGGTCTAGATATGGTCAATCCAGGTTGCATCACAGCCCCTGAACGAATTTTGTCAGAATTTCTCTCTCTTTCACTGTCTTTGTTTCACGGGTTTTGAAAAGTAATTTATTTTTATAATGGGGTTTAGCTGCTTTTCACGGCTGTGTTTATGCCGCTTTACACCCCCTTGACTCACTTACAGAGAGATATCAATACATAGGTTTGAAGATTCTTACTAGTCAGATATATTCTTGTGCGGTGAATAGGGGGTGTTGAGTCCAGTTCACTGAAAAAGGAATAGGTCTTGTCTCTTACATATTGGGTTTATGGAACGGTATCGGAGCTAATTTGAAACCCTTGTTTTATGCATCACCCCACGTCACCTTTCCCGTTCAGCAGCCATAGTGTGTTTTCTAAACGTGTGACTCTGTTCTGTTTTGTAATTCAGTTCAAGTGTAGCGGTTTTTACATTCCCTCTAGAAGTGATATTTTATGATAAGTGTCTTTTTCTGTGTGACTTATTTCACTTAGAATCGTCGTACCTAAATCCACTCATCGTCCTGCTACTAGCCTTATGACGTTGATTTCATGGCTGAGTGATATTCCATTGTACATGAGGACCACAACTTCTTTATCCATTTTTCTCTTTCCTAGGATATTTAAGGTGTAATGAAGTGGGGGTTCTTGTCAACAGAGCAGCCCTAAACTTTGGGTTGCCTGTGTCTTGCTGATTTTTAGTTTTCCCAATTTATACGCCCATGAGTGGAAGTGCCCTATGCTCTCCAAGCTGTGTTTTTTAGATGTTTCAGAACACACCGTACACTTCTCCAGAGTGGCTGTTGGCAATGTACATCCCACCCATCAGCGTAGCAAGGCTCCCATTTCTCCATGGCCGGTCCTGCATTTCTGGTTTGGACACTTTTTTCCGCATGGCCCTTTTGCCCGCTGGGAAGTGAGGCTTCTTTGGAGCGCTGATTGGCCTTTCCAGGTTGCTTGGTTGGCCAAAAAGGGCGTATGCGTTTTTTCCTGAATATATTCAGGAAAAAACGCATACGCCCTTTTTGGCCAAGGGCATCATTGTCCACGTTTTGCCGCTTTTCATGTGCTTTCAAGGCGATTCGAATCTACCTCCTGAAATCTGTTTCCTGCAATTCTGCCTTGCTTTCAAAGCCTCTTCGTTGCCTTCCCTTAATATATTTGTGGACGAGAGGTATCATTTAAAACTCTGCAGGTTTGTGAATTGCAGTGCCCCTGAGCTCCATTTTTCAACTCGCTTTTTTGGGAGCTGGCCGCAAAAGCGCAGGATTGCTTCAGGCCCTCTTCTGGTTCTGGGGGGCAGGCTGAGCTTGTGCTTAATTCTTCTTCCTGATGGGAAAATAGAGTGACTTGTGCCTGTCCCAACACCTAGAGCTAGTCTCTCATTGGTTCCCCCTCTTCCCGTTCATCCTCAGGACAAATTGCAACCTGTACGGAACAGGAGGTTAAAGGTGCTGATTCTGCAAGGAGGGAGATGGCTAGTAAATCGGCTGGAATGGCGAACCCGAGCAAAGGAGATGAGAAATGAGGTGCGTTTTAGAAACCTTTCCCGATCACACGGTGTACCATCTTCTGGGTTTCTCATGCCTGTTTTCGACGTAGGAAGATGCCCTTGAACCTGGAGATTTGGGACCCATGGGATGGGTACCATGCAGTATTACTTGAAAGGGTCTGCGTTGGCTCACCCAACCTCACCGAACCTCTCAGCCCCAAGAGTGTCCACCCTTATGTCTCAATCAGCTGTGGGTCTAGATATGGTCAATCCAGGTTGCATCACAGCCCCTGAACGAATTTTGTCAGAATTTCTCTCTCTTTCACTGTCTTTGTTTCACGGGTTTTGAAAAGTAATTTATTTTTATAATGGGGTTTAGCTGCTTTTCACGGCTGTGTTTATGCCGCTTTACACCCCCTTGACTCACTTACAGAGAGATATCAATACATAGGTTTGAAGATTCTTACTAGTCAGATATATTCTTGTGCGGTGAATAGGGGGTGTTGAGTCCAGTTCACTGAAAAAGGAATAGGTCTTGTCTCTTACATATTGGGTTTATGGAACGGTATCTGAGCTAATTTGAAACCCTTGTTTTATGCATCACCCCACCTCACCTTTCCCGTTCAGCAGCCATAGTGTGTTTCCTAAACGTGTGACTCTGTTCTGTTTTGTAATTCAGTTCAAGTGTAGCGGTTTTTACATTCCCTCTAGAAGTGATATCTTATGATAAGTGTCTTTTTCTGTGTGACTTATTTCACTTAGAATCGTCGTACCTAAATCCACTCATCGTGCTGCTACTAGCCTTATGACGTTGATTTCATGGCTGAGTGATATTCCATTGTACATGAGGACCACAACTTCTTTATCCATTTTTCTCTTTCCTAGGATATTTAAGGTGTAATGAAGTGGGGGTTCTTGTCAACAGAGCAGCCCTAAACTTTGGGGTGCCTGTGTCTTGCTGATTTTTAGTTTTCCCAATTTATACGCCCATGAGTGGAAGTGCCCTATGCTCTCCAAGCTGTGTTTTTTAGATGTTTCAGAACACACCGTACACTTCTCCAGAGTGGCTGTTGGCAATGTACATCCCACCCATCAGCGTAGCAAGGCTCCCATTTCTCCATGGCCGGTCCTGCATTTCTGGTTTGGACAATTTTTCCGCATGGCCCTTTTGCCCGCTGGGAAGTGAGGCTTCTTTGGAGCGCTGATTGGACTTTCCAGGTTGCTTGGTTGGCCAAAAAGGGCGTATGCGTTTTTTCCTGAATATATTCAGGAAAAAACGCATACGCCCTTTTTGGCCAAGGGCATCATTGTCCACGTTTTGCCGCTTTTCATGTGCTTTCAAGGCGATTCGAATCTACCTCCTGAAATCTGTTTCCTGCAATTCTGCCTTGCTTTCAAAGCCTCTTCGTTGCCTTCCCTTAATATATTTGTGGACGAGACGTATCATTTAAAACTCTGCAGGTTTGTGAATTGCAGTGCCCCTGAGCTCCATTTTTCAACTCGCTTTTTTGGGAGCTGGCCGCAAAAGCGCAGGATTGCTTCAGGCCCTCTTCTGGTTCTGGGGGGCAGGCTGAGCTTGTGCTTAATTCTTCTTCCTGATGGGAAAATAGAGTGACCTGTGCCTGTCCCAACACCTAGAGCTAGTCTCTCATTGGTTCCCCCTCTTCCCGTTCATCCTCAGGACAAATTGCAACCTGTACGGAACAGGAGGTTAAAGGTGCTGATTCTCCAAGGAGGGAGATGGCTAGTAAATCGGATGGAATGGCGAACCCGAGCAAAGGAGATGATAAATGAGGTGCGTTTTAGAAACCTTTCCCGATCACACGGTGTACCATCTTCTGGGTTTCTCATGCCTGTTTTCGACGTAGGAAGATGCCCTTGAACCTGGAGATTTGGGACCCATGGGATGGGTACCATGCAGTATTACTTGAAAGGGTCTGCGTTGGCTCACCCAACCTCACCGAACCTCTCAGCCCCAAGAGTGTCCACCCTTATGTCTCAATCAGCTGTGGGTCTAGATATGGTCAATCCAGGTTGCATCACAGCCGCTGAACGAATTTTGGAAGAATTTCTCTCTCTTTCACTGTCTTTGTTTCACGGGTTTTGAAAAGTAATTTATTTTTATAATGGGGTTTAGCTGCTTTTCACGGCTGTGTTTATGCCGCTTTACACCCCCTTGACTCACTTACAGAGAGATATCAATACATAGGTTTGAAGATTCTTACTAGTCAGATATATTCTTGTGCGGTGAATAGGGGGTGTTGAGTCCAGTTCACTGAAAAAGGAATAGGTCTTGTCTCTTACATATTGGGTTTACGGAACGGTATCTGAGCTAATTTGAAACCCTTGTTTTATGCATCACCCCACCTCACCTTTCCCGTTCAGCAGCCATAGTGTGTTTCCTAAACGTGTGACTCTGTTCTGTTTTGTAATTCAGTTCAAGTGTAGCGGTTTTTACATTCCCTCTAGAAGTGATATCTTATGATAAGTGTCTTTTTCTGTGTGACTTATTTCACTTAGAATCGTCGTACCTAAATCCACTCATCGTGCTGCTACTAGCCTTATGACGTTGATTTCATGGCTGAGTGATATTCCATTGTACATGAGGACCACAACTTCTTTATCCATTTTTCTCTTTCCTAGGATATTTAAGGTGTAATGAAGTGGGGGTTCTTGTCAACAGAGCAGCCCTAAACTTTGGGGTGCCTGTGTCTTGCTGATTTTTAGTTTTCCCAATTTATACGCCCATGAGTGGAAGTGCCCTATGCTCTCCAAGCTGTGTTTTTTAGATGTTTCAGAACACACCGTACACTTCTCCAGAATGGCTGTTGGCAATGTACATACCACCCATCAGCGTAGCAAGGCTCCCATTTCTCCATGGCCGGTCCTGCATTTCTGGTTTGGACACTTTTTTCCGCATGGCCCTTTTGCCCGCTGGGAAGTGAGGCTTCTTTGGAGTGCTGATTGGCCTTTCCAGGTTGCTTGGTTGGCCAAAAAGGGCGTATGCGTTTTTTCCTGAATATATTCAGGAAAAAACGCATACGCCCTTTTTGGCCAAGGGCATCATTGTCCACGTTTTGCCGCTTTTCATGTGCTTTCAAGGCGATTCGAATCTACCTCCTGAAATCTGTTTCCTGCAATTCTGCCTTGCTTTCAAAGCCTCTTCGTTGCCTTCCCTTAATATATTTGTGGACGAGAGGTATCATTTAAAACTCTGCAGGTTTGTGAATTGCAGTGCCCCTGAGCTCCATTTTTCAACTCGCTTTTTTGGGAGCTGGCCGCAAAAGCGCAGGATTGCTTCAGGCCCTCTTCTGGTTCTGGGGGGCAGGCTGAGCTTGTGCTTAATTCTTCTTCCTGATGGGAAAATAGAGTGACCTGTGCCTGTCCCAACACCTAGAGCTAGTCTCTCATTGGTTCCCCCTCTTCCCGTTCATCCTCAGGACAAATTGCAACCTGTACGGAACAGGAGGTTAAAGGTGCTGATTCTCCAAGGAGGGAGATGGCTAGTAAATCGGCTGGAATGGCGAACCCGAGCAAAGGAGATGAGAAATGAGGTGCGTTTTAGAAACCTTTCCCGATCACACGGTGTACCATCTTCTGGGTTTCTCATGCCTGTTTTCGACGTAGGAAGATGCCCTTGAACCTGGAGATTTGGGACCCATGGGATGGGTACCATGCAGTATTACTTGAAAGGGTCTGCGTTGGCTCACCCAACCTCACCAAACCTCTCAGCCCCAAGAGTGTCCACCCTTATGTCTCAATCAGCTGTGGGTCTAGATATGGTCAATCCAGGTTGCATCACAGCCGCTGAACGAATTTTGGAAGAATTTCTCTCTCTTTCACTGTCTTTGTTTCACGGGTTTTGAAAAGTAATTTATTTTTATAATGGGGTTTAGCTGCTTTTCACGGCTGTGTTTATGCCGCTTTACACCCCCTTGACTCACTTACAGAGAGATATCAATACATAGTTTTGAAGATTCTTACTAGTCAGATATATTCTTGTGCGGTGAATAGGGGGTGTTGAGTCCAGTTCACTGAAAAAGGAATAGGTCTTGTCTCTTACATATTGGGTTTATGGAACGGTATCTGAGCTAATTTGAAACCCTTGTTTTATGCATCACCCCACCTCACCTTTCCCGTTCAGCAGCCATAGTGTGTTTCCTAAACGTGTGACTCTGTTCTGTTTTGTAATTCAGTTCAAGTGTAGCGGTTTTTACATTCCCTCTAGAAGTGATATCTTATGATAAGTGTCTTTTTCTGTGTGACTTATTTCACTTAGAATCGTCGTACCTAAATCCACTCATCGTGCTGCTACTAGCCTTATGACGTTGATTTCATGGCTGAGTGATATTCCATTGTACATGAGGACCACAACTTCTTTATCCATTTTTCTCTTTCCTAGGATATTTAAGGTGTAATGAAGTGGGGGTTCTTGTCAACAGAGCAGCCCTAAACTTTGGGGTGCCTGTGTCTTGCTGATTTTTAGTTTTCCCAATTTATACGCCCATGAGTGGAAGTGCCCTATGCTCTCCAAGCTGTGTTTTTTAGATGTTTCAGAACACACCGTACACTTCTCCAGAGTGGCTGTTGGCAATTTACATCCCACCCATCAGCGTAGCAAGGCTCCCATTTCTCCATGGCCGGTCCTGCATTTCTGGTTTGGACACTTTTTTCCGCATGGCCCTTTTGCCCGCTGGGAAGCGACACTTCTTTGGAGCGCTGATTGGCCTTTCCAGGTTGCTTGGTTGGCCAAAAAGGGCGTATGCGTTTTTTCCTGAATATATTCAGGAAAAAACGCATACGCCCTTTTTGGCCAAGGGCATCATTGTCCACGTTTTGCCGCTTTTCATGTGCTTTCAAGGCGATTCGAATCTACCTCCTGAAATCTGTTTCCTGCAATTCTGCCTTGCTTTCAAAGCCTCTTCGTTGCCTTCCCTTAATATATTTGTGGACGAGAGGTATCATTTAAAACTCTGCAGGTTTGTGAATTGCAGTGCCCCTGAGCTCCATTTTTCAACTCGCTTTTTTGGGAGCTGGCCGCAAAAGCGCAGGATTGCTTCAGGCCCTCTTCTGGTTCTGGGGGGCAGGCTGAGCTTGTGCTTAATTCTTCTTCCTGATGGGAAAATAGAGTGACCTGTGCCTGTCCCAACACCTAGAGCTAGTCTCTCATTGGTTCCCCCTCTTCCCGTTCATCCTCAGGACAAATTGCAACCTGTACGGAACAGGAGGTTAAAGGTGCTGATTCTCCAAGGAGGGAGATGGCTAGTAAATCGGCTGGAATGGCGAACCCGAGCAAAGGAGATGAGAAATGAGGTGCGTTTTAGAAACCTTTCCCGATCACACGGTGTACCATCTTCTGGGTTTCTCATGCCTGTTTTCGATGTAGGAAGATGCCCTTGAACCTGGAGATTTGGGACCCATGGGATGGGTACCATGCAGTATTACTTGAAAGGGTCTGCGTTGGCTCACCCAACCTCACCGAACCTCTCAGCCCCAAGAGTGTCCACCCTTATGTCTCAATCAGCTGTGGGTCTAGATATGGTCAATCCAGGTTGCATCACAGCCGCTGAACGAATTTTGGAAGAATTTCTCTCTCTTTCACTGTCTTTGTTTCACGGGTTTTGAAAAGTAATTTATTTTTATAATGGGGTTTAGCTGCTTTTCACGGCTGTGTTTATGCCGCTTTACACCCCCTTGACTCACTTACAGAGAGATATCAATACATAGGTTTGAAGATTCTTACTAGTCAGATATATTCTTGTGCGGTGAATAGGGGGTGTTGAGTCCAGTTCACTGAAAAAGGAATAGGTCTTGTCTCTTACATATTGGGTTTATGGAACGGTATCTGAGCTAATTTGAAACCCTTGTTTTATGCATCACCCCACCTCACCTTTCCCGTTCAGCAGCCATAGTGTGTTTTCTAAACGTGTGACTCTGTTCTGTTTTGTAATTCAGTTCAAGTGTAGCGGTTTTTACATTCCCTCTAGAAGTGATATCTTATGATAAGTGTCTTTTTTTTGTGACTTATTTCACTTAGAATCGTCGTACCTAAATCCACTCATCGTCCTGCTACTAGCCTTATGACGTTGATTTCATGGCTGACTGATATTCCATTGTACATGAGGACCACAACTTCTTTATCCATTTTTCTCTTTACTAGGATATTTAAGGTGTAATGAAGTGGGGGTTCTTGTCAACAGAGCAGCCCTAAATTTTGGGGTGCCTGTGTCTTGCTGATTTTTAGTTTTCCCAATTTATACGCCCATGAGTGGAAGTGCCCTATGCTCTCCAAGCTCTGTTTTTTAGATGTTTCAGAACACACCGTACACTTCTCCAGAGTGGCTGTTGGCAATGTACATCCCACCCATCAGCGTAGCAAGGCTCCCATTTCTCCATGGCCGGTCCTGCATTTCTGGTTTGGACACTTTTTTCCGCATGGCCCCTTTGCCCGCTGGGAAGTGAGGCTTCTTTGGAGCGCTGATTGGCCTTTCCAGGTTGCTTGGTTGGCCAAAAAGGGCGTATGCGTTTTTTCCTGAATATATTCAGGAAAAAACGCATACGCCCTTTTTGGCCAAGGGCATCATTGTCCACGTTTTGCCACTTTTCATGTGCTTTCAAGGCGATTCGAATCTACCTCCTGAAATCTGTTTCCTGCAATTCTGCCTTGCTTTCAAAGCCTCTTCGTTGCCTTCCCTTAATATATTTGTGGACGAGAGGTATCATTTAAAACTCTGCAGGTTTGTGAATTGCAGTGCCCCTGAGCTCCATTTTTCAACTCGCTTTTTTGGGAGCTGGCCGCAAAAGCGCAGGATTGCTTCAGGCCCTCTTCTGGTTCTGGGGGGCAGGCTGAGCTTGTGCTTAATTCTTCTTCCTGATGGGAAAATAGAGTGACCTGTGCCTGTCCCAACACCTAGAGCTAGTCTCTCATTGGTTCCCCCTCTTCCCGTTCATCCTCAGGACAAATTGCAACCTGTACGGTACAGGAGGTTAAAGGTGCTGATTCTCCAAGGAGGGAGATGGCTAGTAAATCGGCTGGAATGGCGAACCCGAGCAAAGGAGATGAGAAATGAGGTGCGTTTTAGAAACCTTTCCCGATCACACGGTGTACCATCTTCTAGGTTTCTCATGCCTGTTTTCGACGTAGGAAGATGCCCTTGAACCTGGAGATTTGGGACCCATGGGATGGGTACCATGCAGTATTACTTGAAAGGGTCTGCGTTGGCTCACCCAACCTCACCGAACCTCTCAGCCCCAAGAGTGTCCACCCTAATGTCTCAATCAGCTGTGGGTCTAGATATGGTCAATCCAGGTTGCATCACAGCCCCTGAACGAATTTTGTAAGAATTTCTCTCTCTTTCACTGTCTTTGTTTCACGGGTTTTGAAAAGTAATTTATTTTTATAATGGGGTTTAGCTGCTTTTCACGGCTGTGTTTATGCCGCTTTACACCCCCTTGACTCACTTACAGAGAGATATCAATACATAGGTTTGAAGATTCTTACTAGTCAGATACATTCTTGTGCGGTGAATAGGGGGTGTTGAGTCCAGTTCACTGAAAAAGGAGTAGGTCTTGTCTCTTACATATTGGGTTTATGGAACGGTATCTGAGCTAATTTGAAACCCTTGTTTTATGCATCACCCCACCTCACCTTTCCCTTTCAGCAGCCATAGTGTGTTTCCTAAACGTGTGACTCTGTTCTGTTTTGTAATTCAGTTCAAGTGTAGCGGTTTTTACATTCCCTCTAGAAGTGATATCTTATGATAAGTGTCTTTTTCTGTGTGACTTATTTCACTTAGAATCGTCGTACCTAAATCCACTCATCGTGCTGCTACTAGCCTTATGACGTTGATTTCATGGCTGAGTGATATTCCATTGTACATGAGGACCACAACTTCTTTATCCATTTTTCTCTTTCCTAGGATATTTAAGGTGTAATGAAGTGGGGGTTCTTGTCAACAGAGCAGCCCTAAACTTTGGGGTGCCTGTGTCTTGCTGATTTTTAGTTTTCCCAATTCATACGCCCATGAGTGGAAGTGCCCTATGCTCTCCAAGCTGTGTTTTTTAGATGTTTCAGAACACACCGTACACTTCTCCAGAGTGGCTGTTGGCAATTTACATGCCACCCATCAGCGTAGCAAGGCTCCCATTCCTCCATGGCCGGTCCTGCATTTCTGGTTTGGACACTTTTTTCCGCATGGCCCTTTTGCCCGCTGGGAAGCGACACTTCTTTGGAGCGCTGATTGGCCTTTCCAGGTTGCTTGGTTGGCCAAAAAGGGCGTATGCGTTTTTTCCTGAATATATTCAGGAAAAAACGCATACGCCCTTTTTGGCCAAGGGCATCATTGTCCACGTTTTGCCACTTTTCATGTGCTTTCAAGGCGATTCGAATCTACCTCCTGAAATCTGTTTCCTGCAATTCTGCCTTGCTTTCAAAGCCTCTTCGTTGCCTTCCCTTAATATATTTGTGGACGAGAGGTATCATTTAAAACTCTGCAGGTTTGTGAATTGCAGTGCCCCTGAGCTCCATTTTTCAACTCGCTTTTTTGGGAGCTGGCCGCAAAAGCGCAGGATTGCTTCAGGCCCTCTTCTGGTTCTGGGGGGCAGGCTGAGCTTGTGCTTAATTCTTCTTCCTGATGGGAAAATAGAGTGACCTGTGCCTGTCCCAACACCTAGAGCTACTCTCTCATTGGTTCCCCCTCTTCCCGTTCATCCTCAGGACAAATTGCAACCTGTACGGAACAGGAGGTTAAAGGTGCTGATTCTCCAAGGAGGGAGATGGCTAGTAAATCGGCTGGAATGGCGAACCCGAGCAAAGGAGATGAGAAATGAGGTGCGTTTTAGAAACCTTTCCCGATCACACGGTGTACCATCTTCTGGGTTTCTCATGCCTGTTTTCGACGTAGGAAGATGCCCTTGAACCTGGAGATTTGGGACCCATGGGATGGGTACCATGCACCATGCAGTATTACTTGAAAGGGTCTGCGTTGGCTCACCCAACCTCACCGAACCTCTCAGCCCCAAGAGTGTCCACCCTTAAGTCTCAATCAGCTGTGGGTCTAGATATGGTCAATCCAGGTTGCATCACAGCCCCTGAACGAATTTTGTCAGAATTTCTCTCTCTTTCACTGTCTTTGTTTCACGGGTTTTGAAAAGTAATTTATTTTTATAATGGGGTTTAGCTGCTTTTCACGGCTGTGTTTATGCCGCTTTACACCCCCTTGACTCACTTACAGAGAGATATCAATACATAGGTTTGAAGATTCTTACTAGTCAGATATATTCTTGTGCGGTGAATAGGGGGTGTTGAGTCCAGTTCACTGAAAAAGGAGTAGGTCTTGTCTCTTACATATTGGGTTTATGGAACGGAATCTGAGCTAATTTGAAACCCTTGTTTTATGCATCACCCCACCTCACCTTTCCCTTTCAGCAGCCATAGTGTGTTTCCTAAACGTGTGACTCTGTTCTGTTTTGTAATTCAGTTCAAGTGTAGCGGTTTTTACATTCCCTCTAGAAGTGATATCTTATGATAAGTGTCTTTTTCTGTGTGACTTATTTCACTTAGAATCGTCGTACCTAAATCCACTCATCGTGCTGCTACTAGCCTTATGACGTTGATTCCATGGCTGAGTGATATTCCATTGTACATGAGGACCACAACTTCTTTATCCATTTTTCTCTTTCCTAGGATATTTAAGGTGTAATGAAGTGGGGGTTCTTGTCAACAGAGCAGCCCTAAACTTTGGGGTGCCTGTGTCTTGCTGATTTTTAGTTTTCCCAATTCATACGCCCATGAGTGGAAGTGCCCTATGCTCTCCAAGCTGTGTTTTTTATATGTTTCAGAACACACCGTACACTTCTCCAGAGTGGCTGTTGGCAATATACATGCCACCCATCAGCGTAGCAAGGCTCCCATTCCTCCATGGCCGGTCCTGCATTTCTGGTTTGGACACTTTTTTCCGCATGGCCCTTTTGCCCGCTGGGAAGCGACACTTCTTTGGAGCGCTGATTGGCCTTTCCAGGTTGCTTGGTTGGCCAAAAAGGGCGTATGCGTTTTTTCCTGAATATATTCAGGAAAAAACGCATACGCCCTTTTGGCCAAGGGCATCATTGTCCACGTTTTGCCACTTTTCATGTGCTTTCAAGGCGATTCGAATCTACCTCCTGAAATCTGTTTCCTGCAATTCTGCCTTGCTTTCAAAGCCTCTTCGTTGCCTTCCCTTAATATATTTGTGGACGAGAGGTATCATTTAAAACTCTGCAGGTTTGTGAATTGCAGTGCCCCTGAGCTCCATTTTTCAACTCGCTTTTTTGGGAGCTGGCCGCCAAAGCGCAGGATTGCTTCAGGCCCTCTTCTGGTTCTGGGGGGCAGGCTGAGCTTGTGCTTAATTCTTCTTCCTGATGGGAAAATAGAGTGACCTGTGCCTGTCCCAACACCTAGAGCTACTCTCTCATTGGTTCCCCCTCTTCCCGTTCATCCTCAGGACAAATTGCAACCTGTACGGAACAGGAGGTTAAAGGTGCTGATTCTCCAAGGAGGGAGATGGCTAGTAAATCGGCTGGAATGGCGAACCCGAGCAAAGGAGATGAGAAATGAGGTGCGTTTTAGAAACCTTTCCCGATCACACGGTGTACCATCTTCTGGGTTTCTCATGCCTGTTTTCGACGTAGGAAGATGCCCTTGAACCTGGAGATTTGGGACCCATGGGATGGGTACCATGCACCATGCAGTATTACTTGAAAGGGTCTGCGTTGGCTCACCCAACCTCACCGAACCTCTCAGCCCCAAGAGTGTCCACCCTTATGTCTCAATCAGTTGTGGGTCTAGATATGGTCAATCCAGGTTGAATCACAGCCCCTGAACGAATTTTGTCAGAATTTCTCTCTCTTTCACTGTCTTTGTTTCACGGGTTTTGAAAAGTAATTTATTTTTATAATGGGGTTTAGCTGCTTTTCACGGCTGTGTTTATGCCGCTTTACACCCCCTTGACTCACTTACAGAGAGATATCAATACATAGGTTTGAAGATTCTTACTAGTCAGATATATTCTTGTGCGGTGAATAGGGGGTGTTGAGTCCAGTTCACTGAAAAAGGAGTAGGTCTTGTCTCTTACATATTGGGTTTATGGAACGGTATCTGAGCTAATTTGAAACCCTTGTTTTATGCATCACCCCACCTCACCTTTCCCGTTCAGCAGCCATAGTGTGTTTCCTAAACGTGTGACTCTGTTCTGTTTTGTAATTCAGTTCAAGTGTAGCGGTTTTTACATTCCCTCTAGAAGTGATATCTTATGATAAGTGTCTTTTTCTGTGTGACTTATTTCACTTAGAATCGTCGTACCTAAATCCACTCATCGTGCTGCTACTAGCCTTATGACGTTGATTTCATGGCTGAGTGATATTCCATTGTACATGAGGACCACAACTTCTTTATCCATTTTTCTCTTTCCTAGGATATTTAAGGTGTAATGAAGTGGGGGTTCTTGTCAACAGAGCAGCCCTAAACTTTGGGGTGCCTGTGTCTTGCTGATTTTTAGTTTTCCCAATTTATACGCCCATGAGTGGAAGTGCCCTATGCTCTCCAAGCTGTGTTTTTTAGATGTTTCAGAACACACCGTACACTTCTCCAGAGTGGCTGTTGGCAATTTACATGCCACCCATCAGCGTAGCAAGGCTCCCATTCCTCCATGGCCGGTCCTGCATTTCTGGTTTGGACACTTTTTTCCGCATGGCCCTTTTGCCCGCTGGGAAGCGACACTTCTTTGGAGCGCTGATTGGCCTTTCCAGGTTGCTTGGTTGGCCAAAAAGGGCGTATGCGTTTTTTCCTGAATATATTCAGGAAAAAACGCATACGCCCTTTTGGCCAAGGGCATCATTGTCCACGTTTTGCCACTTTTCATGTGCTTTCAAGGCGATTCGAATCTACCTCCTGAAATCTGTTTCCTGCAATTCTGCCTTGCTTTCAAAGCCTCTTCGTTGCCTTCCCTTAATATATTTGTGGACGAGAGGTATCATTTAAAACTCTGCAGGTTTGTGAATTGCAGTGCCCCTGAGCTCCATTTTTCAACTCGCTTTTTTGGGAGCTGGCCGCCAAAGCGCAGGATTGCTTCAGGCCCTCTTCTGGTTCTGGGGGGCAGGCTGAGCTTGTGCTTAATTCTTCTTCCTGATGGGAAAATAGAGTGACCTGTGCCTGTCCCAACACCTAGAGCTACTCTCTCATTGGTTCCCCCTCTTCCCGTTCATCCTCAGGACAAATTGCAACCTGTACGGAACAGGAGGTTAAAGGTGCTGATTCTCCAAGGAGGGAGATGGCTAGTAAATCGGCTGGAATGGCGAACCCGAGCAAAGGAGATGAGAAATGAGGTGCGTTTTAGAAACCTTTCCCGATCACACGGTGTACCATCTTCTGGGTTTCTCATGCCTGTTTTCGACGTAGGAAGATGCCCTTGAACCTGGAGATTTGGGACCCATGGGATGGGTACCATGCAGTATTACTTGAAAGGGTCTGCGTTGGCTCACCCAACCTCACCGAACCTCTCAGCCCCAAGAGTGTCCACCCTTAAGTCTCAATCAGCTGTGGGTCTAGATATGGTCAATCCAGGTTGCATCACAGCCCCTGAACGAATTTTGTAAGAATTTCTCTCTCTTTCACTGTCTTTGTTTCACGGGTTTTGAAAAGTAATTTATTTTTATAATGGGGTTTAGCTGCTTTACACGGCTGTGTTTATGCCGCTTTACACCCCCTTGACTCACTTACAGAGAGATATCAATACATAGGTTTGAAGATTCTTACTAGTCAGATATATTCTTGTGCGGTGAATAGGGGGTGTTGAGTCCAGTTCACTGAAAAAGGAATAGGTCTTGTCTCTTACATATTGGGTTTATGGAACGGTATCTGAGCTAATTTGAAAACCTTGTTTTATGCATCACCCCACCTCACCTTTCCCGTTCAGCAGCCATAGTGTGTTTCCTAAACGTGTGACTCTGTTCTGTTTTGCAATTCAGTTCAAGTGTAGCGGTTTTTACATTCCCTCTAGAAGTGATATCTTATGATAAGTGTCTTTTTCTGTGTGACTTATTTCACTTAGAATCGTCGTACCTAAATCCACTCATCGTGCTGCTACTAGCCTTATGACGTGGATTTCATGGCTGAGTGATATTCCATTGTACATGAGGACCACAACTTCTTTATCCATTTTTCTCTTTCCTAGGATATTTAAGGTGTAATGAAGTGGGGGTTCTTGTCAACAGAGCAGCCCTAAACTTTGGGGTGCCTGTGTCTTGCTGATTTTTAGTTTTCCCAATTTATACGCCCATGAGTGGAAGTGCCCTATGCTCTCCAAGCTGTGTTTTTTAGATGTTTCAGAACACACCGTACACTTCTCCAGAGTGGCTGTTGGCAATTTACATCCCACCCATCAGCGTAGCAAGGCTCCCATTTCTCCATGGCCGGTCCTGCATTTCTGGTTTGGACACTTTTTTCCGCATGGCCCTTTTGCCCGCTGGGAAGCGAGACTTCTTTGGAGCGCTGATTGGCCTTTCCAGGTTGCTTGGTTGGTCAAAAAGGGCGTATGCGTTTTTTCCTGAATATATTCAGGAAAAAACGCATACGCCCTTTTTGGCCAAGGGCATCATTGTCCACGTTTTGCCACTTTTCATGTGCTTTCAAGGCGATTCGAATCTACCTCCTGAAATCTGTTTCCTGCAATTCTGCCTTGCTTTCAAAGCCTCTTCGTTGCCTTCCCTTAATATATTTGTGGACGAGAGGTATCATTTAAAACTCTGCAGGTTTGTGAATTGCAGTGCCCCTGAGCTCCATTTTTCAACTCGCTTTTTTGGGAGCTGGCCGCAAAAGCGCAGGATTGCTTCAGGCCCTCTTCTGGTTCTGGGGGGCAGGCTGAGCTTGTGCTTAATTCTTCTTCCTGATGGGAAAATAGAGTGACCTGTGCCTGTCCCAACACCTAGAGCTAGTCTCTCATTGGTTCCCCCTCTTCCCGTTCATCCTCAGGACAAATTGCAACCTGTACGGAACAGGAGGTTAAAGGTGCTGATTCTCCAAGGAGGGAGATGGCTAGTAAATCGGCTGGAATGGCGAACCCGAGCAAAGGAGATGAGAAATGAGGTGCGTTTTAGAAACCTTTCCCGATCACACGGTGTACCATCTTCTGGGTTTCTCATGCCTGTTTTCGACGTAGGAAGATGCCCTTGAACCTGGAGATTTGGGACCCATGGGATGGGTACCATGCAGTATTACTTGAAAGGGTCTGCGTTGGCTCACCCAACCTCACCGAACCTCTCAGCCCCAAGAGTGTCCACCCTTAAGTCTCAATCAGCTGTGGGTCTAGATATGGTCAATCCAGGTTGCATCACAGCCCCTGAACGAATTTTGTAAGAATTTCTCTCTCTTTCACTGTCTTTGTTTCACGGGTTTTGAAAAGTAATTTATTTTTATAATGGGGTTTAGCTGCTTTACACGGCTGTGTTTATGCCGCTTTACACCCCCTTGACTCACTTACAGAGAGATATCAATACATAGGTTTGAAGATTCTTACTAGTCAGATATATTCTTGTGCGGTGAATAGGGGGTGTTGAGTCCAGTTCACTGAAAAAGGAATAGGTCTTGTCTCTTACATATTGGGTTTATGGAACGGTATCTGAGCTAATTTGAAAACCTTGTTTTATGCATCACCCCACCTCACCTTTCCCGTTCAGCAGCCATAGTGTGTTTCCTAAACGTGTGACTCTGTTCTGTTTTGCAATTCAGTTCAAGTGTAGCGGTTTTTACATTCCCTCTAGAAGTGATATCTTATGATAAGTGTCTTTTTCTGTGTGACTTATTTCACTTAGAATCGTCGTACCTAAATCCACTCATCGTGCTGCTACTAGCCTTATGACGTGGATTTCATGGCTGAGTGATATTCCATTGTACATGAGGACCACAACTTCTTTATCCATTTTTCTCTTTCCTAGGATATTTAAGGTGTAATGAAGTGGGGGTTCTTGTCAACAGAGCAGCCCTAAACTTTGGGGTGCCTGTGTCTTGCTGATTTTTAGTTTTCCCAATTTATACGCCCATGAGTGGAAGTGCCCTATGCTCTCCAAGCTGTGTTTTTTAGATGTTTCAGAACACACCGTACACTTCTCCAGAGTGGCTGTTGGCAATTTACATCCCACCCATCAGCGTAGCAAGGCTCCCATTTCTCCATGGCCGGTCCTGCATTTCTGGTTTGGACACTTTTTTCCGCATGGCCCATTTGCCCGCTGGGAAGCGAGACTTCTTTGGAGCGCTGATTTGCCTTTCCAGGTTGCTTGGTTGGCCAAAAAGGGCGTATGCGTTTTTTCCTGAATATATTCAGGAAAAAACGCATACGCCCTTTTTGGCCAAGGGCATCATTGTCCACGTTTTGCCGCTTTTCATGTGCTTTCAAGGCGATTCGAATCTACCTCCTGAAATCTGTTTCCTGCAATTCTGCCTTGCTTTCAAAGCCTCTTCGTTGCCTTCCCTTAATATATTTGTGGACGAGAGGTATCATTTAAAACTCTGCAGGTTTGTGAATTGCAGTGCCCCTGAGCTCCATTTTTCAACTCGCTTTTTTGGGAGCTGGCCGCAAAAGCGCAGGATTGCTTCAGGCCCTCTTCTGGTTCTGGGGGGCAGGCTGAGCTTGTGCTTAATTCTTCTTCCTGATGGGAAAATAGAGTGACCTGTGCCTGTCCCAACACCTAGAGCTAGTCTCTCATTGGTTCCCCCTCTTCCCGTTCATCCTCAGGACAAATTGCAACCTGTACGGAACAGGAGGTTAAAGGTGCTGATTCTCCAAAGAGGGAGATGGCTAGTAAATCGGCTGGAATGGCGAACCCGAGCAAAGGAGATGAGAAATGAGGTGCGTTTTAGAAACCTTTCCCGATCAAACGGTGAACCATCTTCTGGGTTTCTCATGCCTGTTTTCGACGTAGGAAGATGCCCTTGAACCTGGAGATTTGGGACCCATGGGATGGGTACCATGCAGTATTACTTGAAAGGGTCTGCGTTGGCTCACCAAACCTCGCCGAACCTCTCAGCACCAAGAGTGTCCACCCTTATGTCTCAATCAGCTGTGGGTCTAGATATGTTCAATCCAGGTTGAATCACAGCCCCTGAACGAATTTTGTAAGAAATTCTCTCTCTTTCACTGTCTTTGTTTCACGGGTTTTGAAAAGTAATTTATTTTTATAATGGGGTTTAGCTGCTTTTCACGGCTGTGTTTATGCCGCTTTACACCCCCTTGACTCACTTACAGAGAGATATCAATACATAGGTTTGAAGATTCTTACTAGTCAGATATATTCTTGTGCGGTGAATAGGGGGTGTTGAGTCCAGTTCACTGAGCAAGGAATAAGTCTTGTCTCTTACATATTGGGTTTATGGAACGGTATCTGAGCTAATTTGAAACCCTTGTTTTATGCATCACCCCACCTCACCTTTCCCGTTCAGCAGCCATAGTGTGTTTCCTAAACGTATGACTCTGTTCTGTTTTGTAATTCAGTTCAAGTGTAGCGGTTTTTACATTCCCTCTAGAAGTGATATCTTATGATAAGTGTCTTTTTCTGTGTGACTTATTTCACTTAGAATCGTCGTACCTAAATCCACTCATCGTGCTGCTACTAGCCTTATGACGTTGATTTCATGGCTGAGTGATATTCCATTGTACATGAGGACCACAACTTCTTTATCCATTTTTCTCTTTCCTAGGATATTTAAGGTGTAATGAAGTGGGGGTTCTTGTCAACAGAGCAGCCCTAAACTTTGGGGTGCCTGTGTCTTGCTGATTTTTAGTTTTCCCAATTCATACGCCCATGAGTGGAAGTGCCCTATGCTCTCCAAGCTGTGTTTTTTAGATGTTTCAGAACACACCGTACACTTCTCCAGAGTGGCTGTTGGCAATTTACATCCCACCCATCAGCGTAGCAAGGCTCCCATTTCTCCATGGCCGGTCCTGCATTTCTGGTTTGGACACTTTTTTCCGCATGGCCCGTTTGCCCGCTGGGAAGCGAGACTTCTTTGGAGCGCTGATTTGCCTTTCCAGGTTGCTTGGTTGGCCAAAAAGGGCGTATGCGTTTTTTCCTGAATATATTCAGGAAAAAACGCATATGCCCTTTTTGGCCAAGGGCATCATTGTCCACGTTTTGCCGCTTTTCATGTGCTTTCAAGGCGATTCGAATCTACCTCCTGAAATCTGTTTCCTGCAATTCTGCCTTGCTTTCAAAGCCTCTTCGTTGCCTTCCCTTAATATATTTGTGGACGAGAGGTATCATTTAAAACTCTGCAGGTTTGTGAATTGCAGTGCCCCTGAGCTCCATTTTTCAACTCGCTTTTTTGGGAGCTGGCCGCAAAAGCGCAGGATTGCTTCAGGCCCTCTTCTGGTTCTGGGGGGCAGGGTGAGCTTGTGCTTAATTCTTCTTCCTGATGGGAAAATAGAGTGACCTGTGCCTGTCCCAACACCTAGAGCTAGTCTCTCATTGGTTCCCCCTCTTCCCGTTCATCCTCAGGACAAATTGCAACCTGTACGGAACAGGAGGTTAAAGGTGCTGATTCTCCAAGGAGGGAGATGGCTAGTAAATCGGCTGGAATGGCGAACCCGAGCAAAGGAGATGAGAAATGAGGTGCGTTTTAGAAACCTTTCCCGATCAAACGGTGAACCATCTTCTGGGTTTCTCATGCCTGTTTTCGACGTAGGAAGATGCCCTTGAACCTGGAGATTTGGGACCCATGGGATGGGTACCATGCAGTATTACTTGAAAGGGTCTGCGTTGGCTCACCAAACCTCGCCGAACCTCTCAGCACCAAGAGTGTCCACCCTTATGTCTCAATCAGCTGTGGGTCTAGATATGGTCAATCCAGGTTGAATCACAGCCCCTGAACGAATTTTGTAAGAAATTCTCTCTCTTTCACTGTCTTTGTTTCACGGGTTTTGAAAAGTAATTTATTTTTATAATGGGGTTTAGCTGCTTTTCACGGCTGTGTTTATGCCGCTTTACACCCCCTTGACTCACTTACAGAGAGATATCAATACATAGGTTTGAAGATTCTTACTAGTCAGATATATTCTTGTGCGGTGAATAGGGGGTGTTGAGTCCAGTTCACTGAGCAAGGAATAAGTCTTGTCTCTTACATATTGGGTTTATGGAACGGTATCTGAGCTAATTTGAAACCCTTGTTTTATGCATCACCCCACCTCACCTTTCCCGTTCAGCAGCCATAGTGTGTTTCCTAAACGTGTGACTCTGTTCTGTTTTGTAATTCAGTTCAAGTGTAGCGGTTTTTACATTCCCTCTAGAAGTGATATCTTATGATAAGTGTCTTTTTCTGTGTGACTTATTTCACTTAGAATCGTCGTACCTAAATCCACTCATCGTGCTGCTACTATCCTTATGACGTTGATTTCATGGCTGAGTGATATTCCATTGTACATGAGGACCACAACTTCTTTATCCATTTTTCTCTTTCCTAGGATATTTAAGGTGTAATGAAGTGGGGGTTCTTGTCAACAGAGCAGCCCTAAACTTTGGGGTGCCTGTGTCTTGCTGATTTTTAGTTTTCCCAATTCATACGCCCATGAGTGGAAGTGCCCTATGCTCTCCAAGCTGTGTTTTTTAGATGTTTCAGAACACACCATACACTTCTCCAGAGTGGCTGTTGGCAATTTACATCCCACCCATCAGCGTAGCAAGGCTCCCATTTCTCCATGGCAGGTCCTGCATTTCTGGTTTGGACACTTTTTTCCGCATGGCCCGTTTGCCCGCTGGGAAGCGAGACTTCTTTGGAGCGCTGATTTGCCTTTCCAGGTTGCTTGGTTGGCCAAAAAGGGCGTATGCGTTTTTTCCTGAATATATTCAGGAAAAAACGCATACGCCCTTTTTGGCCAAGGGCATCATTGTCCACGTTTTGCCGCTTTTCATGTGCTTTCAAGGCGATTCGAATCTACCTCCTGAAATCTGTTTCCTGCAATTCTGCCTTGCTTTCAAAGCCTCTTCGTTGCCTTCCCTTAATATATTTGTGGACGAGAGGTATCATTTAAAACTCTGCAGGTTTGTGAATTGCAGTGCCCCTGAGCTCCATTTTTCAACTCGCTTTTTTGGGAGCTGGCCGCAAAAGCGCAGGATTGCTTCAGGCCCTCTTCTGGTTCTGGGGGGCAGGCTGAGCTTGTGCTTAATTCTTCTTCCTGATGGGAAAATAGAGTGACCTGTGCCTGTCCCAACACCTAGAGCTAGTCTCTCATTGGTTCCCCCTCTTCCCGTTCATCCTCAGGACAAATTGCAACCTGTACGGAACAGGAGGTTAAAGGTGCTGATTCTCCAAAGAGGGAGATGGCTAGTAAATCGGCTGGAATGGCGAACCCGAGCAAAGGAGATGAGAAATGAGGTGCGTTTTAGAAACCTTTCCCGATCAAACGGTGAACCATCTTCTGGGTTTCTCATGCCTGTTTTCGACGTAGGAAGATGCCCTTGAACCTGGAGATTTGGGACCCATGGGATGGGTACCATGCAGTATTACTTGAAAGGGTCTGCGTTGGCTCACCAAACCTCGCCGAACCTCTCAGCACCAAGAGTGTCCACCCTTATGTCTCAATCAGCTGTGGGTCTAGATATGTTCAATCCAGGTTGAATCACAGCCCCTGAACGAATTTTGTAAGAAATTCTCTCTCTTTCACTGTCTTTGTTTCACGGGTTTTGAAAAGTAATTTATTTTTATAATGGGGTTTAGCTGCTTTTCACGGCTGTGTTTATGCCGCTTTACACCCCCTTGACTCACTTACAGAGAGATATCAATACATAGGTTTGAAGATTCTTACTAGTCAGATATATTCTTGTGCGGTGAATAGGGGGTGTTGAGTCCAGTTCACTGAGCAAGGAATAAGTCTTGTCTCTTACATATTGGGTTTATGGAACGGTATCTGAGCTAATTTGAAACCCTTGTTTTATGCATCACCCCACCTCACCTTTCCCGTTCAGCAGCCATAGTGTGTTTCCTAAACGTATGACTCTGTTCTGTTTTGTAATTCAGTTCAAGTGTAGCGGTTTTTACATTCCCTCTAGAAGTGATATCTTATGATAAGTGTCTTTTTCTGTGTGACTTATTTCACTTAGAATCGTCGTACCTAAATCCACTCATCGTGCTGCTACTAGCCTTATGACGTTGATTTCATGGCTGAGTGATATTCCATTGTACATGAGGACCACAACTTCTTTATCCATTTTTCTCTTTCCTAGGATATTTAAGGTGTAATGAAGTGGGGGTTCTTGTCAACAGAGCAGCCCTAAACTTTGGGGTGCCTGTGTCTTGCTGATTTTTAGTTTTCCCAATTCATACGCCCATGAGTGGAAGTGCCCTATGCTCTCCAAGCTGTGTTTTTTAGATGTTTCAGAACACACCGTACACTTCTCCAGAGTGGCTGTTGGCAATTTACATCCCACCCATCAGCGTAGCAAGGCTCCCATTTCTCCATGGCCGGTCCTGCATTTCTGGTTTGGACACTTTTTTCCGCATGGCCCGTTTGCCCGCTGGGAAGCGAGACTTCTTTGGAGCGCTGATTTGCCTTTCCAGGTTGCTTGGTTGGCCAAAAAGGGCGTATGCGTTTTTTCCTGAATATATTCAGGAAAAAACGCATATGCCCTTTTTGGCCAAGGGCATCATTGTCCACGTTTTGCCGCTTTTCATGTGCTTTCAAGGCGATTCGAATCTACCTCCTGAAATCTGTTTCCTGCAATTCTGCCTTGCTTTCAAAGCCTCTTCGTTGCCTTCCCTTAATATATTTGTGGACGAGAGGTATCATTTAAAACTCTGCAGGTTTGTGAATTGCAGTGCCCCTGAGCTCCATTTTTCAACTCGCTTTTTTGGGAGCTGGCCGCAAAAGCGCAGGATTGCTTCAGGCCCTCTTCTGGTTCTGGGGGGCAGGGTGAGCTTGTGCTTAATTCTTCTTCCTGATGGGAAAATAGAGTGACCTGTGCCTGTCCCAACACCTAGAGCTAGTCTCTCATTGGTTCCCCCTCTTCCCGTTCATCCTCAGGACAAATTGCAACCTGTACGGAACAGGAGGTTAAAGGTGCTGATTCTCCAAGGAGGGAGATGGCTAGTAAATCGGCTGGAATGGCGAACCCGAGCAAAGGAGATGAGAAATGAGGTGCGTTTTAGAAACCTTTCCCGATCAAACGGTGAACCATCTTCTGGGTTTCTCATGCCTGTTTTCGACGTAGGAAGATGCCCTTGAACCTGGAGATTTGGGACCCATGGGATGGGTACCATGCAGTATTACTTGAAAGGGTCTGCGTTGGCTCACCAAACCTCGCCGAACCTCTCAGCACCAAGAGTGTCCACCCTTATGTCTCAATCAGCTGTGGGTCTAGATATGGTCAATCCAGGTTGAATCACAGCCCCTGAACGAATTTTGTAAGAAATTCTCTCTCTTTCACTGTCTTTGTTTCACGGGTTTTGAAAAGTAATTTATTTTTATAATGGGGTTTAGCTGCTTTTCACGGCTGTGTTTATGCCGCTTTACACCCCCTTGACTCACTTACAGAGAGATATCAATACATAGGTTTGAAGATTCTTACTAGTCAGATATATTCTTGTGCGGTGAATAGGGGGTGTTGAGTCCAGTTCACTGAGCAAGGAATAAGTCTTGTCTCTTACATATTGGGTTTATGGAACGGTATCTGAGCTAATTTGAAACCCTTGTTTTATGCATCACCCCACCTCACCTTTCCCGTTCAGCAGCCATAGTGTGTTTCCTAAACGTGTGACTCTGTTCTGTTTTGTAATTCAGTTCAAGTGTAGCGGTTTTTACATTCCCTCTAGAAGTGATATCTTATGATAAGTGTCTTTTTCTGTGTGACTTATTTCACTTAGAATCGTCGTACCTAAATCCACTCATCGTGCTGCTACTATCCTTATGACGTTGATTTCATGGCTGAGTGATATTCCATTGTACATGAGGACCACAACTTCTTTATCCATTTTTCTCTTTCCTAG
The DNA here is from genome assembly GCF_949987535.1 of Balaenoptera acutorostrata. Classification (NCBI taxonomy): domain Eukaryota; kingdom Metazoa; phylum Chordata; class Mammalia; order Artiodactyla; family Balaenopteridae; genus Balaenoptera; species Balaenoptera acutorostrata. The sequence continues at coordinate 252,896 of NW_026646549.1, read as the reverse complement.
GATATTTAAGGTGTAATGAAGTGGGGGTTCTTGTCAACAGAGCAGCCCTAAACTTTGGGGTGCCTGTGTCTTGCTGATTTTTAGTTTTCCCAATTCATACGCCCATGAGTGGAAGTGCCCTATGCTCTCCAAGCTGTGTTTTTTAGATGTTTCAGAACACACCATACACTTCTCCAGAGTGGCTGTTGGCAATTTACATCCCACCCATCAGCGTAGCAAGGCTCCCATTTCTCCATGGCAGGTCCTGCATTTCTGGTTTGGACACTTTTTTCCGCATGGCCCGTTTGCCCGCTGGGAAGCGAGACTTCTTTGGAGCGCTGATTTGCCTTTCCAGGTTGCTTGGTTGGCCAAAAAGGGCGTATGCGTTTTTTCCTGAATATATTCAGGAAAAAACGCATACGCCCTTTTTGGCCAAGGGCATCATTGTCCACGTTTTGCCGCTTTTCATGTGCTTTCAAGGCGATTCGAATCTACCTCCTGAAATCTGTTTCCTGCAATTCTGCCTTGCTTTCAAAGCCTCTTCGTTGCCTTCCCTTAATATATTTGTGGACGAGAGGTATCATTTAAAACTCTGCAGGTTTGTGAATTGCAGTGCCCCTGAGCTCCATTTTTCAACTCGCTTTTTTGGGAGCTGGCCGCAAAAGCGCAGGATTGCTTCAGGCCCTCTTCTGGTTCTGGGGGGCAGGCTGAGCTTGTGCTTAATTCTTCTTCCTGATGGGAAAATAGAGTGACCTGTGCCTGTCCCAACACCTAGAGCTAGTCTCTCATTGGTTCCCCCTCTTCCCGTTCATCCTCAGGACAAATTGCAACCTGTACGGAACAGGAGGTTAAAGGTGCTGATTCTCCAAGGAGGGAGATGGCTAGTAAATCGGCTGGAATGGCGAACCCGAGCAAAGGAGATGAGAAATGAGGTGCGTTTTAGAAACCTTTCCCGATCAAACGGTGAACCATCTTCTGGGTTTCTCATGCCTGTTTTCGACGTAGGAAGATGCCCTTGAACCTGGAGATTTGGGACCCATGGGATGGGTACCATGCAGTATTACTTGAAAGGGTCTGCGTTGGCTCACCAAACCTCGCCGAACCTCTCAGCACCAAGAGTGTCCACCCTTATGTCTCAATCAGCTGTGGGTCTAGATATGGTCAATCCAGGTTGAATCACAGCCCCTGAACGAATTTTGTAAGAAATTCTCTCTCTTTCACTGTCTTTGTTTCACGGGTTTTGAAAAGTAATTTATTTTTATAATGGGGTTTAGCTGCTTTTCACGGCTGTGTTTATGCCGCTTTACACCCCCTTGACTCACTTACAGAGAGATATCAATACATAGGTTTGAAGATTCTTACTAGTCAGATATATTCTTGTGCGGTGAATAGGGGGTGTTGAGTCCAGTTCACTGAGCAAGGAATAAGTCTTGTCTCTTACATATTGGGTTTATGGAACGGTATCTGAGCTAATTTGAAACCCTTGTTTTATGCATCACCCCACCTCACCTTTCCCGTTCAGCAGCCATAGTGTGTTTCCTAAACGTGTGACTCTGTTCTGTTTTGTAATTCAGTTCAAGTGTAGCGGTTTTTACATTCCCTCTAGAAGTGATATCTTATGATAAGTGTCTTTTTCTGTGTGACTTATTTCACTTAGAATCGTCGTACCTAAATCCACTCATCGTGCTGCTACTAGCCTTATGACGTTGATTTCATGGCTGAGTGATATTCAATTGTACATGAGGACCACAACTTCTTTATCCATTTTTCTCTTTCCTAGGATATTTAAGGTGTAATGAAGTGGGGGTTCTTGTCAACAGAGCAGCCCTAAACTTTGGGGTGCCTGTGTCTTGCTGATTTTTAGTTTTCCCAACTTATACGCCCATGAGTGGAAGTGCCCTGTGCTCTCCAAGCTGTGTTTTTAAGATGTTTCAGAACACACCGTACACTTCTCCAGAGTGGCTGTTGGCAATTTACATCCCACCCATCAGCGTAGCAAGGCTCCCATTTCTCCATGGCCGGTCCTGCACTTCTGGTTTGGACACTTTTTTCCGCATGGCCCTTTTGCCCGCTGGGAAGCGAGACTTCTTTGGAGCGGTGATTTGCCTTTCCAGGTTGCTTGGTTGGCCAAAAAGGGCGTATGCGTTTTTTCCTGAATATATTCAGGAAAAAACGCATACGCCCTTTTTGGCCAAGGGCATCATTGTCCACGTTTTGCCGCTTTTCATGTGCTTTCAAGGCGATTCGAATCTACCTCCTGAAATCTGTTTCCTGCAATTCTGCCTTGCTTTCAAAGCCTCTTCGTTGCCTTCCCTTAATATATTTGTGGACGAGAGGTATCATTTAAAACTCTGCAGGTTTGTGAATTGCAGTGCCCCTGAGCTCCATTTTTCAACTCGCTTTTTTGGGAGCTGGCCGCAAAAGCGCAGGATTGCTTCAGGCCCTCTTCTGGTTCTGGGGGGCAGGCTGAGCTTGTGCTTAATTCTTCTTCCTGATGGGAAAATAGAGTGACCTGTGCCTGTCCCAACACCTAGAGCTAGTCTCTCATTGGTTCCCCCTCTTCCCGTTCATCCTCAGGACAAATTGCAACCTGTACGGAACAGGAGGTTAAAGGTGCTGATTCTCCAAGGAGGGAGATGGCTAGTAAATCGGCTGGAATGGCGAACCCGAGCAAAGGAGATGAGAAATGAGGTGCGTTTTAGAAACCTTTCCCGATCACACGGTGTACCATCTTCTGGGTTTCTCATGCCTGTTTTCGACGTAGGAAGATGCCCTTGAACCTGGAGATTTGGGACCCATGGGATGGGTACCATGCAGTATTACTTGAAAGGGTCTGCGTTGGCTCACCCAACCTCACCGAACCTCTCAGCCCCAAGAGTGTCCACCCTTATGTCTCAATCAGCTGTGGGTCTAGATATGGTCAATCCAGGTTGCATCACAGCCCCTGAACGAATTTTGTAAGAATTTCTCTCTCTTTCACTGTCTTTGTTTCACGGGTTTTGAAAAGTAATTTATTTTTATAATGGGGTTTAGCTGCTTTTCACGGCTGTGTTTATGCCGCTTTACACCCCCTTGACTCACTTACAGAGAGATATCAATAGATAGGTTTGAAGATTCTTACTAGTCAGATATAATCTTGTGCGGTGAATAGGGGGTGTTGAGTCCAGTTCACTGAAAAAGGAATAGGTCTTGTCTCTTACATATTGGGTTTATGGAACGGTATCTGAGCTAATTTGAAACCCTTGTTTTATGCATCACCCCACCTCACCTTTCCCGTTCAGCAGCCATAGTGTGTTTTCTAAACGTGTGACTCGTTCTGTTTTGTAATTCAGTTCAAGTGTAGCGGTTTTTACATTCCCTCTAGAAGTGATATCTTATGATAAGTGTCTTTTTCTTTTTTTTTTTTTTTTTTCCACACACACACACTGTATTTTATTTTTACAAGAGATAGATAGACTGACACCAAGCATTGTACATGGATGACCACAACAAAAGCAACAATGATTGCAATTACCAAACATGAAACACACTTATACTATGTCATAACATTGACATTCAGTCCAGTAATCCTCCACTGTAACAGCTCCTTTACTTTGCAGTGAAAATTGATTTGTATATTCTTTTCCTCTGAGTCCTTGTGGGATTTTTTTTTTTTAATTCAGACAGAAAGTCACAAAAATTATACTCATCCTCATCAGTTCACTCAGTCCCATGTAATTAATTTCTTTTTTTTCATCTTGATCTTTTGTTAGCACTTTTATGAGTTCATCAGTTTTTCATTAGAGTTCTGAAAATGCTTATTCATTCAGTTCAGCAGTACAGTCAGTTACCAGAAACCTGTACTTGTCAGAGTTTTTTCCATGAATTTCTTGAAGATGAAACTCTTTTATAGGAACATATTTGCAAAATCATCAGAGTACACCCAGAACTGTCTGTAAATGACAAAAGACTTAAAAATGACCATGGTTAAAGATTTGATGAAAGTTCATAATAATGCAGTTGACAAGAAAATTAGTTATTTCTGAGATATACATTTTAAAGTAATAACTAGGATTATTACTTATAACATTATACCAGAACATATAAGATTTTTAGACGTTTCCTGTAATGTCTGAAACATTTATATTAACATATTTCCATACATATTTCCATACAAATACAAATATAAGATTTTTAGAAATTTCATGTAATGTCTGAAACATTTATATTAACATATTTCCATACATATTTCCATACAAATACAAATATAAGATTTTTAGAAATTTCATGTAATGTCTGAAACATTTATATTAACATATTTCCATACATATTTCCATACAAATACAAATATAAGATTTTTAGAAATTTCATGTAATGTCTGAAACATTTATATTAACATATTTCCATACATATTTCCATACAAATACAAATATAAGATTTTTAGAAATTTCATGTACTGTCTGAAACATTTATATTAACATATTTCCATACATATTTCCATACAAATACAAATATAAGATTTTTAGAAATTTCATGTAATGTCTGAAACATTTATATTAACATATTTCCATACAAATAACCCAATGAAAGTTTAGTATTAGTTGTTTTGTTTGTTTTTTTATACTGCAGGTTCTTATTAGGCATCAGTTTTATACACATCCGTGTATACATGTCAATCCCAATCGCCCAATTCAGCACATCACCATCCCCACCTCATCGCAGTTTTCCCCCCTTGGTGTCCATATGTCCATTCTCTACATCTGTGTCTCAACTTCTGCCCTGCAAACTGGCTCATCTGTACCGTTTTTCTACGTTCCACATACATGCATTAACATACGATATTTGTTTTTCTCTTTCTGACTTACTTCACTCTGTATGACAGTCTCTAGATCCATCCACTTCTCAACAAATGACTCAATTTCGTTCCTTTTTATGGCTGAATAATATTCCATCGTATATATGTACCACAACTTCTTTATCCATTCGTCTGTTGATGGGCATTTAGGTTGCTTCCATGACCTGGCTATTGTAAATAGTGCTGCAATGAACGTTCGGGTGCACGTGTCTTTTTGAATTACGGTTTTCTCTGGGTATATGCCCAGTAGTGGGATTGCTGGGTCATATGGTAATTCTATTTTTAGTTTTTTAAGGAACCTCCATATTGTTCTCCATAGTGGCTGTATCAATTTACATTCCCACCAACAGTGCAAGAGGGTTCCCTTTTCTCCACACCCTCTCCAGCATTTGTTGTTTGTAGATTTTCTGATGATGCCCATTCTAACAGGAGTGAGGTGATACCTCATTGTAGTTTTGATTTGCATTTCTCTAATAATTAGTGATGTTGAGCATCTTTTCATGTGCTTCGTGGCCGTCTGTATGTCTTCTTTGGAGAAATGTCTATTTAGGTCTTCTGCCCATTTTTGGATTGGGGTGTTTGTTTCTTTGATATTGAGCTGAATGAGCTGTTTATATATTTTGGAGATTAATCCTTTGTCCGTTGATTCATTTGCAAATATTTTCTCCCATTCTGAGGGTTGTCTTTTGGTCTTGTTTATGGTTTCCTTTGTGTGCAAAAGCTTTGAAGTTTCATTAGGTCCCACTTGTTTATTTTTGTTTTTATTTCCATTACTCTAGGAGGTGGATCGAAAAAGATCTTGCTGTGATTTATGTCAAAGAGTGTTCTTCCTATGTTTTCCTCTAAGAGTTTTATAGTGTCCAGTCTTATATTTAGGTCTCTAATCCATTTTGAGTTTATTTTTGTGTATGGTGTTAGGGAGTGTTCTAATTTCATTCTTTTACATGTGGCTGTCCAGTTTTCCCAGCACCACTTATTGAAGAGACTGTCTTTTCTCCATTGTATATCTTTGCCTCCTTTGTCATAGATTAGTTGACCATAGGTGCGTGGGTTAATCTCTGGGCTTTCTATCTTGTTCCATTGATCTATGTTTCTGTTTTTGTGCCAGTACCATATTGTCTTGATTACTGTAGCTTTGTAGTATAGTCTGAAGTCAGGGAGTCTGATTCCTCCAGCTCCATTTTTTTGCCTCAAGACTGCTTTGGCTATTCGGGGTCTTTTGTGTCTCCATACAAATTTTAAGATGATTTGTTCTAGCTCCGTAAAAAATGCCCTTGGTAATTTGATAGGGATTGCATTGAATCTGTAGATTGCTTTGGGTAGTATACTCATTTTCACAATGTTGATTCTTCCAATCCAAGAACATGGTATATCTCTCCATCTGTTGGTATCATCTTTAATTTCTTTCATCAGTGTCTTATAGTTTTCTGCATACAGGTCTTTTGTCTCCCTAGGTAGGTTTATTCCTAGGTATTTTATTCTTTTTGTTGCAATGGTAAATGGGAGTGTTTCCATAATTTCTCTTTCAGATTTTTCATCATTAGTGTATAGGAATGCAAGAGATTTCTGTGCATTAATTTTGTAACCTGCAACTTTACCATATTCATTAATTAGCTCTAGCAGTTTTCTGGTGGCAGTTTTAGGATTCTCTATGTATAGTATCATGTCATCCGCAAACAGTGACAGTTTTACTTCTTCTTTTCCAATTTGTATTCCTTTTATTTCTTTTTCTTCTCTGATTGCCGTGGCTAGGACTTCCAGAACTATGTTGAATAATAGTGGTGAGAGTGGACATCCTTGTCTCGTTCCTGATCTTAGAGGAAATGCTTTCAGTTTTTCACCATTGAGAATGATGTTTGCTGTGGGTTTGTCATATATGGCCTTTATTATGTTGAGGTAGGTTCCCTCTATGCCCACTTTCTGGAGAGTTTTTATCATAAATGGGTGTTGAATTTTGTCAAAAGCTTTTTCTGCATCTATTGAGATGATCATATGGTTTTTATTCTTCAATTTGTTAATATGGTGTATCACATTGATTGATTTGCGTATATTGAAGAATCCTTGCATCCCTGGGATAAATCCCACTTGATCGTGGTGTATGATCCTTTTAATGTGTTGTTGGATTCTGTTTGCTAGTATTTTGTTGAGGATTTTTGCATCTATATTCATCAGTGATATTGGTCTGTAATTTTCTTTTTTTGTAGTGTCTTTGTCTGGTTTTGGTATCAGGGTGATGGTGGCCTCATAGAATGAGTTTGGGAGAGTTCCTTCCTCTGCAATTTTTTGGAAGAGTTTGAGAAGGATGGGTGTTAGCTCTTCTCTAAATGTTTGATAGAATTCACCTGTGAAGCCATCTGGTCCTGGACTTTTGTTTGTTGGAAGATTTTTAATCACAGTTTCAATTTCATTACTTGTGATTGGTCTGTTGATATTTTCTGTTTCTTCCTGGTTCAGTCTTGGAAGGTTATACCTTTCTAAGAATTTGTCCATTTCTTCCAGGTTGTCCATTTTATTGGCATAAAGTTGCTTGTAGTAGTCTCTTAGGATGTTTTGTATTTCTGCGGTGTCTGTTGTAACTTCTCCTTTTTCATTTCTGATTTTATTGATTTGAGTCCTCTCCCTCTTTTTCTTGATGAGTCTGGCTAATGGCTTATCAATTTTGTTTATCTTCTCAATGAACCAACTTTTAGTTTTATTGATCTTTGCTATTGTTTTCTTTGTTTCTATTTCATTTATTTCTGCTCTGATCTTTATGATTTCTTTCCTTCTGCTAACTTTGGGTTTTGTTTGTTCTTCTTTCTCTAGTTTCTTTAGGTGTAAAGTTAGATTGTTTACTTGAGATTTTTCTTGTTTCTTTAGGTAGGCTTGTATAGCTATAAACTTCCCTCTTAGAACCGCTTTTGCTGCATCCCATAGGTTTTGGGTCGTCGTGTTTTCATTGTCATTTGTCTCTAGGTATTTTTTTATTTCCTGTTTGATTTCTTCAGTGATCTCTTGGTTATTTAGTAACGTATTGTTTAGCCTCCATGTGTTTGTCTTTTTTACGTTTTTTTCCCTGTAATTCATTTCTAATCTCATAGCGTTGTGGTCAGAAAAGATGCTTGATATGATTTCAATTTTCTTAAATTTACTGAGGCTTGATTTGTGACCCAAGATGTGATCTATCCTGGAGAATGTTCCGTGTGCACTTGAGAAGAACGTGTAATCTGCCGTTTTTGGATGGAATGTCCTATATATATCAATTAAATCTATCTGGTCTATTGTGTCATTTAAAGCTTCTGTTTCCTTATTTATTTTCATTTTGGATGATCTGTCCATTGGTGTAAGTGAGGTGTTAAAGTCCCCCACTATTATTGTGTTACTGTCGATTTCCTCTTTTATAGCTGTTAGCAGTTGCCTTATGTATTGAGGTGCTCCTATGTTGGGTGCATATATATTTATAATTGTTATATCTTCTTCTTGGATTGATCCCTGGATCATTATGTAGTGTCCTTCCTTGTCTCTTGTAACATTCTTTATTTTAAAGTCTATTTTATCTGATATGAGTATAGCTACTCCAGCTTTCTTTTGATTTCCATTTGCATGGAATATCTTTTTCCATCCCCTCACTTTCAGTCTGTATGTGTCCCTAGGTCTGAAGTGGGTCTCTTGTAGACAGCATATATATGGGTCTTGTTTTTGTATCCATTCAGCCAGTCTATGTCTTTTGGTTGGGGCATTTAATCCATTCACGTTTAAGGTAATTATCGATATGTATGTTCCTATGACCATTTTCTTAATTGTTTTGGGTTTGTTTTTGTAGGTCCTTTTCTTCTCTTGTGTTTCCCACTTAGAGAAGTTCCTTTAGCATTTGTTGTAGGGCTGGTTTGGTGGTGCTGAATTCTCTTAGCTTTTGCTTGTCTGTAAAGCTTTTGATTTCTCCATCAAATCTAAATGAGATCCTTGCTGGGTAGAGTAATCTTGGTTGTAGGTTCTTCCCTTTCATCACTTTAAGTATTTCATGCCACTCCCTTCTGGCTTGCAGAGTTTCTGCTGAGAAATCAGCTGTTAACCTTATGGGGGTTCCCTTGTATGTTATCTGTCGTTTTTCCCTTGCTGCTTTCAATAATTTTTCTTTGTCTTTAATTTTTGCCACTTTGATTACTATGTGTCTCGGCGTGTTTCTCCTTGGGTTTATTCTGTATGGGACTCTCTGCGCTTCCTGGACTTGGGTGGCTATTTCCTTTCCCATGTTAGGGAAGTTTTCGATTATAATCTCTTCAAATATTTTCTCTGGTCCTTTCTCTCTCTCTTCTCCTTCTGGGACCCCTATAATGCGAATGTTGTTGCGTTTAATGTTGTCCCAGAGGTCTCTTAGGCTGTCTTCATTTCTTTTTATTCTTTTTTCTTTAGTCTGTTCCGCAGCAGTGAATTCCACCATTCTGTCTTCCAGGTCACTTATCCGTTCTTCTGCCTCAGTTATTCTGCTATTGATTCCTTCTAGTGTAGTTTTCATTTCAGTTATTGTATTGGTCATCTCTGTTTGTTTGTTCTTTAATTCTTCTAGGTCTTTGTTAATCATTTCTTGCATCTTCTCAATCTTTGCCTCCATTCTTATTCCGAGGTCCTGGATCATCTTCACTATCATTATTCTGAATTCTTTTTCTGGAAGGTTGCCTATCTCCACTTCATTTAGTTGTTTTTCTGGGGTTTTTTCTTGTTCCTTCATCTGGTACATAGCCCTCTGCCTTTTCATCTTCTCTGTCTTTCTGTAACTGTGGTTTTTGGTCCACAGGCTGCAGGATTGTAGTTTTTCTTGCTTCTGTTGTCTGCCCTCTGATGGTTGAGGCTATCTAAGAGGCTTGATGGGAGGCTCTGGTGGTGGGTAGAGATGACTGTTGCTGTGGCGGTCAGAGCTCAGTAAAACCTTAATCCACTTGACTGTTGATGGGTGGGGCTGGGTTCCCTCCCTGTTGCTGTGGCGATCAGAGCCCAGTAAAACCTTAATCCACTTGACTGTTGATGGGTGGGGCTGGGTTCCCTCCCTGTTGGTTGTTTTGCCTGAGGCAACCCAACACTGGAGCCTACCCGTGCTCTTTGGTGGGGTTAATGGCAGACTCTGGGAGGGCTCACGCCAAGGAGAACTTCCCAGGACCTCTGCTGCCAGTGTCCTTATCCCCACGGTGAAACAGAGCCACCACTCGCCTCTGCAGGAGACCCCCCAACACCAGCAGGTACGTCTGGTTCAGTCTCCCCCAGGGTCACTGCTCCTTCCCCTGGGTCCCGATGCACACATTACTTTGTGTGTGCCCTCCAAGAGTGGGGTCTCTGTTTCCCCCAGTCCTGTCACAGTCCTGCAATCAATTCCCACTAGACTTCAAAGTCTGATTCTCTAGGAATTCCTCCTCCCTTTGCCGGACCCCCAGGTTGGGAAGCCTGAGGTGGGGCTCAGAACCTTCACTCCAGTGGGTGGACTTCTGTGGTATAAGTGTTCGCCAGTCTGTGAGTCACCCACCCAGCAGTTATGGGATTTGATTTTACTCTGATTGCGCCCCTCCTACCGTCTCACTGTGGCTTCTCCTCTGTCCTTGGACGTGGGGTGTCCTCCTTGGTGAAGTCCAGGGTCTTCCTGTCAATGATTGTCCAGCAGCCAGTTGTGATTCTGGTGCTCTCGCAAGAGGGAGTGAGAGCACGTCCTTCTACTCCGCCATCTTGGTTAATCTCCAAGTGTCTTTTTCTGTGTGACTTATTTCACTTAGAATCGTCGTACCTAAATCCACTCATCGTGCTGCTACTAGCCTTATGACGTTGATTTCATGGCTGAGTGATATTCCATTGTACATGAGGACCACAACTTCTTTATCCATTTTTCTCTTTCCTAGGATATTTAAGGTGTAATGAAGTGGGGGTTCTTGTCAACAGAGCAGCCCTAAACTTTGGGGTGCCTGTGTCTTGCTGATTTTTAGTTTTCCCAATTTATACGCCCATGAGTGGAAGTGCCCTATGCTCTCCAAGCTGTGTTTTTTAGATGTTTCAGAACACACCGTACACTTCTCCAGAGTGGCTGTTGGCAATTTACATCCCACCCATCAGCGTAGCAAGGCTCCCATTTCTCCATGGCCGGTCCTGCATTTCTGGTTTGGACACTTTTTTCCGCATGGCCCTTTTGCCCGCTGGGAAGCGAGACTTCTTTGGAGCGCTGATTGGCCTTTCCAGGTTGCTTGGTTGGCCAAAAAGGGCGTATGCGTTTTTTCCTGAATATATTCAGGAAAAAACGCATACGCCCTTTTTGGCCAAGGGCATCATTGTCCACGTTTTGCCGCTTTTCATGTGCTTTCAAGGCGATTCGAATCTACCTCCTGAAATCTGTTTCCTGCAATTCTGCCTTGCTTTCAAAGCCTCTTCGTTGCCTTCCCTTAATATATTTGTGGACGAGAGGTATCATTTAAAACTCTGCAGGTTTGTGAATTGCATTGCCCCTGAGCTCCATTTTTCAACTCGCTTTTTTGGGAGCTGGTCGCAAAAGCGCAGGATTGCTTCAGGCCCTCTTCTGGTTCTGGGGGGCAGGCTGAGCTTGTGCTTAATTCTTCTTCCTGATGGGAAAATAGAGTGACCTGTGCCTGTCCCAACACCTAGAGCTAGTCTCTCATTGGTTCCCCCTCTTCCCGTTCATCCTCAGGACAAATTGCAACCTGTACGGAACAGGAGGTTAAAGGTGCTGATTCTCCAAGGAGGGAGATGGCTAGTAAATCGGCTGGAATGGCGAACCCGAGCAAAGGAGATGAGAAATGAGGTGCGTTTTAGAAACCTTTCCCGATCACACGGTGTACCATCTTCTGGGTTTCTCATGCCTGTTTTCGACGTAGGAAGATGCCCTTGAACCTGGAGATTTGGGACCCATGGGATGGGTACCATGCAGTATTACTTGAAAGGGTCTGCGTTGGCTCACCCAACCTCACCGAACCTCTCAGCCCCAAGAGTGTCCACCCTTATGTCTCAATCAGCTGTGGGTCTAGATATGGTCAATCCAGGTTGAATCACAGCCCCTGAACGAATTTTGTAAGAAATTCTCTCTCTTTCACTGTCTTTGTTTCACGGGTTTTGAAAAGTAATTTATTTTTATAATGGGGTTTAGCTGCTTTTCACGGCTGTGTTTATGCCGCTTTACACCCCCTTGACTCACTTACAGAGAGATATCAATACATAGGTTTGAAGATTCTTTCTAGTCAGATATATTCTTGTGCGGTGAATAGGGGGTGTTGAGTCCAGTTCACTGAAAAAGGAATAGGTCTTGTCTCTTACATATTGGGTTTATGGAACGGTATCTGAGCTAATTTGAAACCCTTGTTTTATGCATCACCCCACCTCACCTTTCCCGTTCAGCAGCCATAGTGTGTTTCCTAAACGTGTGACTCTGTTCTGTTTTGTAATTCAGTTCAAGTGTAGCGGTTTTTACATTCCCTCTAGAAGTGATATCTTATGATAAGTGTCTTTTTCTGTGTGACTTATTTCACTTAGAATCGTCGTACCTAAATCCACTCATCGTGCTGCTACTAGCCTTATGACGTGGATTTCATGGCTGAGTGATATTCCATTGTACATGAGGACCACAACTTCTTTATCCATTTTTCTCTTTCCTAGGATATTTAAGGTGTAATGAAGTGGGGGTTCTTGTCAACAGAGCAGCCCTAAACTTTGGGGTGCCTGTGTCTTGCTGATTTTTAGTTTTCCCAATTTATACGCCCATGAGTGGAAGTGCCCTATGCTCTCCAAGCTGTGTTTTTTAGATGTTTCAGAACACACCGTACACTTCTCCAGAGTGGCTGTTGGCAATTTACATCCCACCCATCAGCGTAGCAAGGCTCCCATTTCTCCATGGCCGGTCCTGCATTTCTGGTTTGGACACTTTTTTCCGCATGGCCCGTTTGCCCGCTGGGAAGCGAGACTTCTTTGGAGCGCTGATTTGCCTTTCCAGGTTGCTTGGTTGGCCAAAAAGGGCGTATGCGTTTTTTCCTGAATATATTCAGGAAAAAACGCATACGCCCTTTTTGGCCAAGGGCATCATTGTCCACGTTTTGCCGCTTTTCATGTGCTTTCAAGGCGATTCGAATCTACCTCCTGAAATCTGTTTCCTGCAATTCTGCCTTGCTTTCAAAGCCTCTTCGTTGCCTTCCCTTAATATATTTGTGGACGAGAGGTATCATTTAAAACTCTGCAGGTTTGTGAATTGCAGTGCCCCTGAGCTCCATTTTTCAACTCGCTTTTTTGGGAGCTGGCCGCAAAAGCGCAGGATTGCTTCAGGCCCTCTTCTGGTTCTGGGGGGCAGGCTGAGCTTGTGCTTAATTCTTCTTCCTGATGGGAATATAGAGTGACCTGTGCCTGTCCCAACACCTACAGCTAGTCTCTCATTGGTTCCCCCTCTTCCCGTTCATCCTCAGGACAAATTGCAACCTGTACGGAACAGGAGGTTAAAGGTGCTGATTCTCCAAGGAGGGAGATGGCTAGTAAATCGGCTGGAATGGCGAACCCGAGCAAAGGAGATGAGAAATGAGGTGCGTTTTAGAAACCTTTCCCGATCACACGGTGTACCATCTTCTGGGTTTCTCATGCCTGTTTTCGACGTAGGAAGGTGCCCTTGAACCTGGAGATTTGGGACCCATGGGATGGGTACCATGCAGTATTACTTGAAAGGGTCTGCGTTGGCTCACCAAACCTCGCCGAACCTCTCAGCCCCAAGAGTGTCCACCCTTATGTCTCAATCAGCTGTGGGTCTAGATATGGTCAATCCAGGTTGAATCACAGCCCCTGAACGAATTTTGTAAGAAATTCTCTCTCTTTCACTGTTTTTGTTTCACGGGTTTTGAAAAGTAATTTATTTTTATAATGGGGTTTAGCTGCTTTTCACGGCTGTGTTTATGCCGCTTTACACCCCCTTGACTCACTTACAGAGAGATATCAATACATAGGTTTGAAGATTCTTACTAGTCAGATATATTCTTGTGCGGTGAATAGGGGGTATTGAGTCCAGTTCACTGAGCAAGGAATAAGTCTTGTCTCTTACATATTGGGTTTATGGAACGGTATCTGAGCTAATTTGAAACCCTTGTTTTATGCATCACCCCACCTCACCTTTCCCGTTCAGCAGCCATAGTGTGTTTCCTAAACGTGTGACTCTGTTCTGTTTTGTAATTCAGTTCAAGTGTAGCGGTTTTTACATTCCCTCTAGAAGTGATATCTTATGATAAGTGTCTTTTTCTGTGTGACTTATTTCACTTAGAATCGTCGTACCTAAATCCACTCATCGTGTTGCTACTAGCCTTATGACGTTGATTCCATGGCTGAGTGATATTCCATTGTACATGAGGACCACAACTTCTTTATCCATTTTTCTCTTTCCTAGGATATTTAAGGTGTAATGAAGTGGGGGTTCTTGTCAACAGAGCAGCCCTAAACTTTGGGGTGCCTGTGTCTTGCTGATTTTTAGTTTTCCCAATTTATACGCCCATGAGTGGAAGTGCCCTATGCTCTCCAAGCTGTGTTTTTTAGATGTTTCAGAACACACCGTACACTTCTCCAGAGTGGCTGTTGGCAATTTACATCCCACCCATCAGCGTAGCAAGGCTCCCATTTCTCCATGGCCGGTCCTGCATTTCTGGTTTGGACACTTTTTTCCGCATGGCCCTTTTGCCCGCTGGGAAGCGAGACTTCTTTGGAGCGCTGATTGGCCTTTCCAGGTTGCTTGGTTGGCCAAAAAGGGCGTATGCGTTTTTTCCTGAATATATTCAGGAAAAAACGCATACGCCCTTTTTGGCCAAGGGCATCATTGTCCACGTTTTGCCGCTTTTCATGTGCTTTCAAGGCGATTCGAATCTACCTCCTGAAATCTGTTTCCTGCAATTCTGCCTTGCTTTCAAAGCCTCTTCGTTGCCTTCCCTTAATATATTTGTGGACGAGAGGTATCATTTAAAACTCTGCAGGTTTGTGAATTGCAGTGCCCCTGAGCTCCATTTTTCAACTCGCTTTTTTGGGAGCTGGCCGCAAAAGCGCAGGATTGCTTCAGGCCCTCTTCTGGTTCTGGGGGGCAGGCTGAGCTTGTGCTTAATTCTTCTTCCTGATGGGAAAATAGAGTGACCTGTGCCTGTCCCAACACCTAGAGCTAGTCTTTCATTGGTTCCCCCTCTTCCCGTTCATCCTCAGGACAAATTGCAACCTGTACGGAACAGGAGGTTAAAGGTGCTGATTCTCCAAGGAGGGAGATGGCTAGTAAATCGGCTGGAATGGCGATCCCGAGCAAAGGAGATGAGAAATGAGGTGCGTTTTAGAAACCTTTCCCGATCAAACGGTGAACCATCTTCTGGGTTTCTCATGCCTGTTTTCGACGTAGGAAGATGCCCTTGAACCTGGAGATTTGGGACCCATGGGATGGGTACCATGCAGTATTACTTGAAAGGGTCTGCGTTGGCTCACCAAACCTCGCCGAACCTCTCAGCCCCAAGAGTGTCCACCCTTATGTCTCAATCAGCTGTGGGTCTAGATATGGTCAATCCAGGTTGAATCACAGCCCCTGAACGAATTTTGTAAGAAATTCTCTCTCTTTCACTGTTTTTGTTTCACGGGTTTTGAAAAGTAATTTATTTTTATAATGGGGTTTAGCTGCTTTTCACGGCTGTGTTTATGCCGCTTTACACCCCCTTGACTCACTTACAGAGAGATATCAATACATAGGTTTGAAGATTCTTACTAGTCAGATATATTCTTGTGCGGTGAATAGGGGGTATTGAGTCCAGTTCACTGAGCAAGGAATAAGTCTTGTCTCTTACATATTGGGTTTATGGAACGGTATCTGAGCTAATTTGAAACCCTTGTTTTATGCATCACCCCACCTCACCTTTCCCGTTCAGCAGCCATAGTGTGTTTCCTAAACGTGTGACTCTGTTCTGTTTTGTAATTCAGTTCAAGTGTAGCGGTTTTTACATTCCCTCTAGAAGTGATATCTTATGATAAGTGTCTTTTTCTGTGTGACTTATTTCACTTAGAATCGTCGTACCTAAATCCACTCATCGTGCTGCTACTAGCCTTATGACGTTGATTCCATGGCTGAGTGATATTCCATTGTACATGAGGACCACAACTTCTTTATCCATTTTTCTCTTTCCTAGGATATTTAAGGTGTAATGAAGTGGGGGTTCTTGTCAACAGAGCAGCCCTAAACTTTGGGGTGCCTGTGTCTTGCTGATTTTTAGTTTTCCCAATTTATACGCCCATGAGTGGAAGTGCCCTATGCTCTCCAAGCTGTGTTTTTTAGATGTTTCAGAACACACCGTACACTTCTCCAGAGTGGCTGTTGGCAATTTACATCCCACCCATCAGCGTAGCACGGCTCCCATTTCTCCATGGCCGGTCCTGCATTTCTGGTTTGGACACTTTTTTCCGCATGGCCCTTTTGCCCGCTGGGAAGCGAGACTTCTTTGGAGCGCTGATTGGCCTTTCCAGGTTGCTTGGTTGGCCAAAAAGGGCGTATGCGTTTTTTCCTGAATATATTCAGGGAAAAACGCATACGCCCTTTTTGGCCAAGGGCATCATTGTCCACGTTTTGCCGCTTTTCATGTGCTTTCAAGGCGATTCGAATCTACCTCCTGAAATCTGTTTCCTGCAATTCTGCCTTGCTTTCAAAGCCTCTTCGTTGCCTTCCCTTAATATATTTGTGGACGAGAGGTATCATTTAAAACTCTGCAGGTTTGTGAATTGCAGTGCCCCTGAGCTCCATTTTTCAACTCGCTTTTTTGGGAGCTGGTCGCAAAAGCGCAGGATTGCTTCAGGCCCTCTTCTGGTTCTGGGGGGCAGGCTGAGCTTGTGCTTAATTCTTCTTCCTGATGGGAAAATAGAGTGACCTGTGCCTGTCCCAACACCTAGAGCTAGTCTCTCATTGGTTCCCCCTCTTCCCGTTCATCCTCAGGACAAATTGCAACCTGTACGGAACAGGAGGTTAAAGGTGCTGATTCTCCAAGGAGGGAGATGGCTAGTAAATCGGCTGGAATGGCGAACCCGAGCAAAGGAGATGAGAAATGAGGTGCGTTTTAGAAACCTTTCCCGATCACACGGTGTACCATCTTCTGGGTTTCTCATGCCTGTTTTCGACGTAGGAAGATGCCCTTGAACCTGGAGATTTGGGACCCATGGGATGGGTACCATGCAGTATTACTTGAAAGGGTCTGCGTTGGCTCACCCAACCTCACCGAACCTCTCAGCCCCAAGAGTGTCCACCCTTATGTCTCAATCAGCTGTGGGTCTGGATATGGTCAATCAAGGTTGAATCACAGCCCCTGAACGAATTTTGTAAGAATTTCTCTCTCTTTCACTGTCTTTGTTTCACGGGTTTTGAAAAGTAATTTATTTTTATAATGGGGTTTAGCTGCTTTTCACGGCTGTGTTTATTCCGCTTTACACCGCCTTGACTCACTTACAGAGAGATATCAATACATAGGTTTGAAGATTCTTACTAGTCAGATATATTCTTGTGCGGTGAATAGGGGGTGTTGAATCCAGTTCACTGAAAAAGGAATAAGTCTTGTCTCTTACATATTGGGTTTATGGAACGGTATCTGAGCTAATTTGAAACCCTTGTTTTATGCATCACCCCACCTCACCTTTCCCGTCCAGCAGCCATAGTGTGTTTCCTAAACGTGTGACTCTGTCCTGTTTTGTAATTCAGTTCAAGTGTAGCGGTTTTTACTTTCCCTCTAGAAGTGATATCTTATGATAAGTGTCTTTTTCTGTGTGACTTATTTCACTTAGAATCGTCGTACCTAAATCCAATCGTGCTGCTACTAGCCTTATGACGTTGATTTCATGGCTGAGTGATATTCCATTGTACATGAGGACCACAACTTCTTTATCCATTTTTCTCTTTCCTAGGATATTTAAGGTGTAATGAAGTGGGGGTTCTTGTCAACAGAGCAGCCCTAAACTTTGGGGTGCCTGTGTCTTGCTGATTTTTAGTTTTCCCAATTTATACGCCCATGAGTGGAAGTGCACCTATGCTCTCCAAGCTGTGTTTTTTAGATGTTTCAGAACACACCGTACACTTCTCCAGAGTGGCTGTTGGTAATTTACATCCCACCCATCAGCGTAGCAAGGCTCCCATTTCTCCATGGCCGGTCCTGCATTTCTGGTTTGGACACTTTTTTCCGCATGGCCCTTTTGCCCGCTGGGAAGCGACACTTCTTTGGAGCGCTGATTGGCCTTTCCAGGTTGCTTGGTTGGCCAAAAAGGGCGTATGCGTTTTTTTCCTGAATATATTCAGGAAAAAACGCATACGCCCTTTTTGGCCAAGGGCATCATTGTCCACGTTTTGCCGCTTTTCATGTGCTTTCAAGGTGATTCGAATCTACCTCCTGAAATCTGTTTCCTGCAATTCTGCCTTGCTTTCAAAGCCTCTTCGTGGCCTTCCCTTAATATATTTGTGGACGAGAGGTATCATTTAAAAGCTCTGCAGGTTTGTGAATTTGCAGTGCCCCTGAGCTCCATTTTTCCACTCGCTTTTTTGGGAGCTGGCCGCAAAAGCGCAGGATTGCTTCAGGCCCTCTTCTGGTTCAGGGGGGCAGGCTGAGCTTGTGCTTAATTCTTCTTCCTGATGGGAATATAGAGTGACCTGTGCCTGTCCCAACACCTAGAGCTAGTCTCTCATTGGTTCCCCCTCTTCCCGTTCATCCTCAGGACAAATTGCAACCTGTACGGAACAGGAGGTTAAAGGTGCTGATTCTCCAAGGAGGGAGATGGCTAGTAAATCGGCTGGAATGGCGAACCGAGCAAAGGAGATGAGAAATGAGGTGCGTTTTAGAAACCTTTCCCGATCACACGGTGTACCATCTTCTGGGTTTCTCATGCCTGTTTTCGACGTAGGAAGATGCCCTTGAACCTGGAGATTTGGGACCCATGGGATGGGTACCATGCAGTATTACTTGAAAGGGTCTGAGTTGCCTCACACAACCTCACCGAACCTCTCAGCCCCAAGAGTGTCCACCCTTATGTCTCAATCAGCTGTGGGTCTAGATATGGTCAATCCAGGTTGCATCACAGCCCCTGAACGAATTTTGTAAGAATTTCTCTCTCTTTCACTGTCTTTGTTTCACGGGTTTTGAAAAGTAATTTATTTTTATAATGGGGTTTAGCTGCTTTACACGGCTGTGTTTATGCTGCTTTACACCCCCTTGACTCACTTACAGAGAGATATCAATACATAGGTTTGAAGATTCTTACTAGTCAGATATATTCTTGTGCGGTGAATAGGGGGTGTTGAGTCCAGTTCACTGAAAAAGGAATAGGTCTTGTCTCTTACATATTGGGTTTATGGAACGGTATCTGAGCTAATTTGAAACCCTTGTTTTATGCATCACCCCACCTCACCTTTCCCGTTCAGCAGCCATAGTGTGTTTCCTAAACGTGTGACTCTGTTCTGTTTTGTAATTCAGTTCAAGTGTAGCGGTTTTTACATTCCCTCTAGAAGTGATATCTTATGATAAGTGTCTTTTTCTGTGTGACTTATTTCACTTAGAATCGTCGTACCTAAATCCACTCATCGTGCTGCTACTAGCCTTATGACGTTGATTCCATGGCTGAGTGATATTCCATTGTACATGAGGACCACAACTTCTTTATCCATTTTTCTCTTTCCTAGGATATTTAAGGTGTAATGAAGTGGGGGTTCTTGTCAACAGAGCAGCCCTAAACTTTGGGGTGCCTGTGTCTTGCTGATTTTTAGTTTTCCCAATTTATACGCCCATGAGTGGAAGTGCCCTATGCTCTCCAAGCTGTGTTTTTTAGATGTTTCAGAACACACCGTACACTTCTCCAGAGTGGCTGTTGGCAATTTACATCCCACCCATCAGCGTAGCAAGGCTCCCATTTCTCCATGGCCGGTCCTGCATTTCTGGTTTGGACACTTTTTTCCGCATGGCCCTTTTGCCCGCTGGGAAGCGAGACTTCTTTGGAGCGCTGATTGGCCTTTCCAGGTTGCTTGGTTGGCCAAAAAGGGCGTATGCGTTTTTTCCTGAATATATTCAGGAAAAAACGCATACGCCCTTTTTGGCCAAGGGCATCATTGTCCACGTTTTGCCGCTTTTCATGTGCTTTCAAGGCGATTCGAATCTACCTCCTGAAATCTGTTTCCTGCAATTCTGCCTTGCTTTCAAAGCCTCTTCGTTGCCTTCCCTTAATATATTTGTGGACGAGAGGTATCATTTAAAACTCTGCAGGTTTGTGAATTGCAGTGCCCCTGAGCTCCATTTTTCAACTCGCTTTTTTGGGAGCTGGCCGCAAAAGCGCAGGATTGCTTCAGGCCCTCTTCTGGTTCTGGGGGGCAGGCTGAGCTTGTGCTTAATTCTTCTTCCTGATGGGAAAATAGAGTGACCTGTGCCTGTCCCAACACCTAGAGTTAGTCTCTCATTGGTTCCCCCTCTTCCCGTTCATCCTCAGGACAAATTGCAACCTGTACGGAACAGGAGGTTAAAGGTGCTGATTCTCCAAGGAGGGAGATGGCTAGTAAATCGGCTGGAATGGCGAACCCGAGCAAAGGAGATGAGAAATGAGGTGCGTTTTAGAAACCTTTCCCGATCAAACGGTGAACCATCTTCTGGGTTTCTCATGCCTGTTTTCGACGTAGGAAGATGCCCTTGAACCTGGAGATTTGGGACCCATGGGATGGGTACCATGCAGTATTACTTGAAAGGGTCTGCGTTGGCTCACCAAACCTCGCCGAACCTCTCAGCACCAAGAGTGTCCACCCTTATGTCTCAATCAGCTGTGGGTCTAGATATGGTCAATCCAGGTTGAATCACAGCCCCTGAACGAATTTTGTAAGAAATTCTCTCTCTTTCACTGTTTTTGTTTCACGGGTTTTGAAAAGTAATTTATTTTTATAATGGGGTTTAGCTGCTTTTCACGGCTGTGTTTATGCCGCTTTACACCCCCTTGACTCACTTACAGAGAGATATCAATACATAGGTTTGAAGATTCTTACTAGTCAGATATATTCTTGTGCGGTGAATAGGGGGTATTGAGTCCAGTTCACTGAGCAAGGAATAAGTCTTGTCTCTTACATATTGGGTTTATGGAACGGTATCTGAGCTAATTTGAAACCCTTGTTTTATGCATCACCCCACCTCACCTTTCCCGTTCAGCAGCCATAGTGTGTTTCCTAAACGTGTGACTCTGTCCTGTTTTGTAATTCAGTTCAAGTGTAGCGGTTTTTACTTTCCCTCTAGAAGTGATATCTTATGATAAGTGTCTTTTTCTGTGTGACTTATTTCACTTAGAATCGTCGTACCTAAATCCACTCATCGTGCTGCTACTAGCCTTATGACGTTGATTTCATGGCTGAGTGATATTCCATTGTACATGAGGACCACAACTTCTTTATCCATTTTTCTCTTTCCTAGGATATTTAAGGTGTAATGAAGTGGGGGTTCTTGTCAACAGAGCAGCCCTAAACTTTGGGGTGCCTGTGTCTTGCTGATTTTTAGTTTTCCCAATTTATACGCCCATGAGTGGAAGTGCCCTATGCTCTCCAAGCTGTGTTTTTTAGATGTTTCAGAACACACCGTACACTTCTCCAGAGTGGCTGTTGGCAATTTACATCCCACCCATCAGCGTAGCAAGGCTCCCATTTCTCCATGGCTGGTCCTGCATTTCTGGTTTGGACACTTTTTTCCGCATGGCCCTTTTGCCCGCTGGGAAGCGAGACTTCTTTGGAGCGCTGATTGGCCTTTCCAGGTTGCTTGGTTGGCCAAAAAGGGCGTATGCGTTTTTTCCTGAATATATTCAGGAAAAAACGCATACGCCCTTTTTGGCCAAGGGCATCATTGTCCACGTTTTGCCGCTTTTCATGTGCTTTCAAGGTGATTCGAATCTACCTCCTGAAATCTGTTTCCTGCAATTCTGCCTTGCTTTCAAAGCCTCTTCGTGGCCTTCCCTTAATATATTTGTGGACGAGAGGTATCATTTAAAACTCTGCAGGTTTGTGAATTGCAGTGCCCCTGAGCTCCATTTTTCCACTCGCTTTTTTGGGAGCTGGCCGCAAAAGCGCAGGATTGCTTCAGGCCCTCTTCTGGTTCAGGGGGGCAGGCTGAGCTTGTGCTTAATTCTTCTTCCTGATGGGAATATAGAGTGACCTGTGCCTGTCCCAACACCTAGAGCTAGTCTCTCATTGGTTCCCCCTCTTCCCGTTCATCCTCAGGACAAATTGCAACCTGTACGGAACAGGAGGTTAAAGGTGCTGATTCTCCAAGGAGGGAGATGGCTAGTAAATCGGCTGGAATGGCGAACCCGAGCAAAGGAGATGAGAAATGAGGTGCGTTTTAGAAACCTTTCCCGATCACACGGTGTACCATCTTCTGGGTTTCTCATGCCTGTTTTCGACGTAGGAAGATGCCCTTGAACCTGGAGATTTGGGACCCATGGGATGGGTACCATGCAGTATTACTTGAAAGGGTCTGCGTTGCCTCACCCAACCTCACCGAACCTCTCAGCCCCAAGAGTGTCCACCCTTATGTCTCAATCAGCTGTGGGTCTAGATATGGTCAATCCAGGTTGCATCACAGCCCCTGAACGAATTTTGTAAGAATTTCTCTCTCTTTCACTGTCTTTGTTTCACGGGTTTTGAAAAGTAATTTATTTTTATAATGGGGTTTAGCTGCTTTACACGACTGTGTTTATGCTGCTTTACACCCCCTTGACTCACTTACAGAGAGATATCAATACATAGGTTTGAAGATTCTTACTAGTCAGATATATTCTTGTGCGGTGAATAGGGGGTGTTGAGTCCAGTTCACTGAAAAAGGAATAGGTCTTGTCTCTTACATATTGGGTTTATGGAACGGTATCTGAGCTAATTTGAAACCCTTGTTTTATGCATCACCCCACCTCACCTTTCCCGTTCAGCAGCCATAGTGTGTTTCCTAAACGTGTGACTCTCTTCTGTTTTGTAATTCAGTTCAAGTGTAGCGGTTTTTACATTCCCTCTAGAAGTGATATCTTATGATAAGTGTCTTTTTCTGTGTGACTTATTTCACTTAGAATCGTCGTACCTAAATCCACTCATCGTGGTGCTACTAGCCTTATGACGTTGATTTCATGGCTGAGTGATATTCCATTGTACATGAGGACCACAACTTCTTTATCCATTTTTCTCTTTCCTAGGATATTTAAGGTGTAATGAAGTGGGGGTTCTTGTCAACAGAGCAGCCCTAAACTTTGGGGTGCCTGTGTCTTGCTGATTTTTAGTTTTCCCAATTTATACGCCCATGAGTGGAAGTGCCCTATGCTCTCCAAGCTGTGTTTTTTAGATGTATCAGAACACACCGTACACTTATCCAGAGTGGCTGTTGGCAATTTATATCCCACCCATCAGCTTAGCAAGGCTCCCATTTCTCCATGGCCGGTCCTGCATTTCTGGTTTGGACACTTTTTTCCGCATGGCCCTTTTGCCCGCTGGGAAGCGAGACTTCTTTGGAGCGCTGATTGGCCTTTCCAGGTTGCTTGGTTGGCCAAAAAGGGCGTATGCGTTTTTTCCTGATTATATTCAGGAAAAAACGCATACGCCCTTTTTGGCCAAGGGCATCATTGTCCACGTTTTGCCGCTTTTCATGTGCTTTCAAGGCGATTCGAATCTACCTCCTGAAATCTGTTTCCTGCAATTCTGCCTTGCTTTCAAAGCCTCTTCGTTGCCTTCCCTTAATATATTTGTGGACGAGAGGTATCATTTAAAACTCTGCAGGTTTGTGAATTGCAGTGCCCCTGAGCTCCATTTTTCAACTCGCTTTTTTGGGAGCTGGTCGCAAAAGCGCAGGATTGCTTCAGGCCCTCTTCTGGTTCTGGGGGGCAGGCTGAGCTTGTGCTTAATTCTTCTTCCTGATGGGAAAATAGAGTGACCTGTGCCTGTCCCAACACCTAGAGCTAGTCTCTCATTGGTTCCCCCTCTTCCCGTTCATCCTCAGGACAAATTGCAACCTGTACGGAACAGGAGGTTAAAGGTGCTGATTCTCCAAGGAGGGAGATGGCTAGTAAATCGGCTGGAATGGCGAACCCGAGCAAAGGAGATGAGAAATGAGGTGCGTTTTAGAAACCTTTCCCGATCACACGGTGTACCATCTTCTGGGTTTCTCATGCCTGTTTTCGACGTAGGAAGATGCCCTTGAACCTGGAGATTTGGGACCCATGGGATGGGTACCATGCAGTATTACTTGAAAGGGTCTGCGTTGGCTCACCCAACCTCACCGAACCTCTCAGCCCCAAGAGTGTCCACCCTTATGTCTCAATCAGCTGTGGGTCTGGATATGGTCAATCAAGGTTGAATCACAGCCCCTGAACGAATTTTGTAAGAATTTCTCTCTCTTTCACTGTCTTTGTTTCACGGGTTTTGAAAAGTAATTTATTTTTATAATGGGGTTTACCTGCTTTTCACGGCTGTGTTTATTCCGCTTTACACCGCCTTGACTCACTTACAGAGAGATATCAATACATAGGTTTGAAGATTCTTACTAGTCAGATATATTCTTGTGCGGTGAATAGGGGGTGTTGAATCCAGTTCACTGAAAAAGGAATAAGTCTTGTCTCTTACATATTGGGTTTATGGAACGGTATCTGAGCTAATTTGAAACCCTTGTTTTATGCATCACCCCACCTCACCTTTCCCGTCCAGCAGCCATAGTGTGTTTCCTAAACGTGTGACTCTGTCCTGTTTTGTAATTCAGTTCAAGTGTAGCGGTTTTTACTTTCCCTCTAGAAGTGATATCTTATGATAAGTGTCTTTTTCTGTGTGACTTATTTCACTTAGAATCGTCGTACCTAAATCCACTCATCGTGCTGCTACTAGCCTTATGACGTTGATTTCATGGCTGAGTGATATTCCATTGTACATGAGGACCACAACTTCTTTATCCATTTTTCTCTTTCCTAGGATATTTAAGGTGTAATGAAGTGGGGGTTCTTGTCAACAGAGCAGCCCTAAACTTTGGGGTGCCTGTGTCTTGCTGATTTTTAGTTTTCCCAATTTATACGCCCATGAGTGGAAGTGCCCTATGCTCTCCAAGCTGTGTTTTTTAGATGTTTCAGAACACACCGTACACTTCTCCAGAGTGGCTGTTGGTAATTTACATCCCACCCATCAGCGTAGCAAGGCTCCCATTTCTCCATGGCCGGTCCTGCATTTCTGGTTTGGACACTTTTTTCCGCATGGCCCTTTTGCCCGCTGGGAAGCGACACTTCTTTGGAGCGCTGATTGGCCTTTCCAGGTTGCTTGGTTGGCCAAAAAGGGCGTATGCGTTTTTTCCTGAATATATTCAGGAAAAAACGCATACGCCCTTTTTGGCCAAGGGCATCATTGTCCACGTTTTGCCGCTTTTCATGTGCTTTCAAGGTGATTCGAATCTACCTCCTGAAATCTGTTTCCTGCAATTCTGCCTTGCTTTCAAAGCCTCTTCGTGGCCTTCCCTTAATATATTTGTGGACGAGAGGTATCATTTAAAACTCTGCAGGTTTGTGAATTGCAGTGCCCCTGAGCTCCATTTTTCCACTCGCTTTTTTGGGAGCTGGCCGCAAAAGCGCAGGATTGCTTCAGGCCCTCTTCTGGTTCAGGGGGGCAGGCTGAGCTTGTGCTTAATTCTTCTTCCTGATGGGAATATAGAGTGACCTGTGCCTGTCCCAACACCTAGAGCTAGTCTCTCATTGGTTCCCCCTCTTCCCGTTCATCCTCAGGACAAATTGCAACCTGTACGGAACAGGAGGTTAAAGGTGCTGATTCTCCAAGGAGGGAGATGGCTAGTAAATCGGCTGGAATGGCGAACCCGAGCAAAGGAGATGAGAAATGAGGTGCGTTTTAGAAACCTTTCCCGATCACACGGTGTACCATCTTCTGGGTTTCTCATGCCTGTTTTCGACGTAGGAAGATGCCCTTGAACCTGGAGATTTGGGACCCATGGGATGGGTACCATGCAGTATTACTTGAAAGGGTCTGAGTTGCCTCACACAACCTCACCGAACCTCTCAGCCCCAAGAGTGTCCACCCTTATGTCTCAATCAGCTGTGGGTCTAGATATGGTCAATCCAGGTTGCATCACAGCCCCTGAACGAATTTTGTAAGAATTTCTCTCTCTTTCACTGTCTTTGTTTCACGGGTTTTGAAAAGTAATTTATTTTTATAATGGGGTTTAGCTGCTTTACACGGCTGTGTTTATGCTGCTTTACACCCCCTTGACTCACTTACAGAGAGATATCAATACATAGGTTTGAAGATTCTTACTAGTCAGATATATTCTTGTGCGGTGAATAGGGGGTGTTGAGTCCAGTTCACTGAAAAAGGAATAGGTCTTGTCTCTTACATATTGGGTTTATGGAACGGTATCTGAGCTAATTTGAAACCCTTGTTTTATGCATCACCCCACCTCACCTTTCCCGTTCAGCAGCCATAGTGTGTTTCCTAAACGTGTGACTCTGTTCTGTTTTGTAATTCAGTTCAAGTGTAGCGGTTTTTACATTCCCTCTAGAAGTGATATCTTATGATAAGTGTCTTTTTCTGTGTGACTTATTTCACTTAGAATCGTCGTACCTAAATCCACTCATCGTGCTGCTACTAGCCTTATGACGTTGATTCCATGGCTGAGTGATATTCCATTGTACATGAGGACCACAACTTCTTTATCCATTTTTCTCTTTCCTAGGATATTTAAGGTGTAATGAAGTGGGGGTTCTTGTCAACAGAGCAGCCCTAAACTTTGGGGTGCCTGTGTCTTGCTGATTTTTAGTTTTCCCAATTTATACGCCCATGAGTGGAAGTGCCCTATGCTCTCCAAGCTGTGTTTTTTAGATGTTTCAGAACACACCGTACACTTCTCCAGAGTGGCTGTTGGCAATTTACATCCCACCCATCAGCGTAGCAAGGCTCCCATTTCTCCATGGCCGGTCCTGCATTTCTGGTTTGGACACTTTTTTCCGCATGGCCCTTTTGCCCGCTGGGAAGCGAGACTTCTTTGGAGCGCTGATTGGCCTTTCCAGGTTGCTTGGTTGGCCAAAAAGGGCGTATGCGTTTTTTCCTGAATATATTCAGGAAAAAACGCATACGCCCTTTTTGGCCAAGGGCATCATTGTCCACGTTTTGCCGCTTTTCATGTGCTTTCAAGGCGATTCGAATCTACCTCCTGAAATCTGTTTCCTGCAATTCTGCCTTGCTTTCAAAGCCTCTTCGTTGCCTTCCCTTAATATATTTGTGGACGAGAGGTATCATTTAAAACTCTGCAGGTTTGTGAATTGCAGTGCCCCTGAGCTCCATTTTTCAACTCGCTTTTTTGGGAGCTGGCCGCAAAAGCGCAGGATTGCTTCAGGCCCTCTTCTGGTTCTGGGGGGCAGGCTGAGCTTGTGCTTAATTCTTCTTCCTGATGGGAAAATAGAGTGACCTGTGCCTGTCCCAACACCTAGAGCTAGTCTCTCATTGGTTCCCCCTCTTCCCGTTCATCCTCAGGACAAATTGCAACCTGTACGGAACAGGAGGTTAAAGGTGCTGATTCTCCAAGGAGGGAGATGGCTAGTAAATCGGCTGGAATGGCGAACCCGAGCAAAGGAGATGAGAAATGAGGTGCGTTTTAGAAACCTTTCCCGATCAAACGGTGAACCATCTTCTGGGTTTCTCATGCCTGTTTTCGACGTAGGAAGATGCCCTTGAACCTGGAGATTTGGGACCCATGGGATGGGTACCATGCAGTATTACTTGAAAGGGTCTGCGTTGGCTCACCAAACCTCGCCGAACCTCTCAGCACCAAGAGTGTCCACCCTTATGTCTCAATCAGCTGTGGGTCTAGATATGGTCAATCCAGGTTGAATCACAGCCCCTGAACGAATTTTGTAAGAAATTCTCTCTCTTTCACTGTCTTTGTTTCACGGGTTTTGAAAAGTAATTTATTTTTATAATGGGGTTTAGCTGCTTTTCACGGCTGTGTTTATGCCGCTTTACACCCCCTTGACTCACTTACAGAGAGATATCAATACATAGGTTTGAAGATTCTTACTAGTCAGATATATTCTTGTGCGGTGAATAGGGGGTGTTGAGTCCAGTTCACTGAGCAAGGAATAAGTCTTGTCTCTTACATATTGGGTTTATGGAACGGTATCTGAGCTAATTTGAAACCCTTGTTTTATGCATCACCCCACCTCACCTTTCCCGTTCAGCAGCCATAGTGTGTTTCCTAAACGTATGACTCTGTTCTGTTTTGTAATTCAGTTCAAGTGTAGCGGTTTTTACATTCCCTCTAGAAGTGATATCTTATGATAAGTGTCTTTTTCTGTGTGACTTATTTCACTTAGAATCGTCGTACCTAAATCCACTCATCGTGCTGCTACTAGCCTTATGACGTTGATTTCATGGCTGAGTGATATTCCATTGTACATGAGGACCACAACTTCTTTATCCATTTTTCTCTTTCCTAGGATATTTAAGGTGTAATGAAGTGGGGGTTCTTGTCAACAGAGCAGCCCTAAACTTTGGGGTGCCTGTGTCTTGCTGATTTTTAGTTTTCCCAATTTATACGCCCATGAGTGGAAGTGCCCTATGCTCTCCAAGCTGTGTTTTTAGATGTTTCAGAACACACCGTACACTTCTCCAGAGTGGCTGTTGGCAATTTACATCCCACCCATCAGCGTAGCAAGGCTCCCATTTCTCCATGGCCGGTCCTGCATTTCTGGTTTGGACACTTTTTTCCGCATGGCCCTTTTGCCCGCTGGGAAGCGACACTTCTTTGGAGCGCTGATTGGCCTTTCCAGGTTGCTTGGTTGGCCAAAAAGGGCGTATGCGTTTTTTCCTGATTATATTCAGGAAAAAACGCATACGCCCTTTTTGGCCAAGGGCATCATTGTCCACGTTTTGCCGCTTTTCATGTGCTTTCAAGGCGATTCGAATCTACCTCCTGAAATCTGTTTCCTGCAATTCTGCCTTGCTTTCAAAGCCTCTTCGTTGCCTTCCCTTAATATATTTGTGGACGCGAGGTATCATTTAAAACTCTGCAGGTTTGTGAATTGCAGTGCCCCTGAGCTCCATTTTTCAACTCGCTTTTTTGGGAGCTGGCCGCAAAAGCGCAGGATTGCTTCAGGCCCTCTTCTGGTTCTGGGGGGCAGGCTGAGCTTGTGCTTAATTCTTCTTCCTGATGGGAAAATAGAGTGACCTGTGCCTGTCCCAACACCTAGAGCTAGTCTCTCATTGGTTCCCCCTCTTCCCGTTCATCCTCAGGACAAATTGCAACCTGTACGGAACAGGAGGTTAAAGGTGCTGATTCTCCAAGGAGGGAGATGGCTAGTAAATCGGCTGGAATGGCGAACCCGAGCAAAGGAGATGAGAAATGAGGTGCGTTTTAGAAACCTTTCCCGATCACACGGTGTACCATCTTCTGGGTTTCTCATGCCTGTTTTCGACATAGGAAGATGCCCTTGAACCTGGAGATTTGGGACCCATGGGATGGGTTCCATGCAGTATTACTTGAAAGGGTCTGCGTTGGCTCACCCAACCTCACCGAACCTCTCAGCCCCAAGAGTGTCCACCCTTATGTCTCAATCAGCTGTGGGTCTAGATATGGTCAATCCAGGTTGCATCACAGCCCGTGAACGAATTTTGTAAGAATTTCTCTCGCTTTCACTGTCTTTGTTTCACGGGTTTTGAAAAGTAATTTATTTTTATAATGGGGTTTAGCTGCTTTTCACGGCTGTGTTTATGCCGCTTTACACCCCCTTGACTCACTTACAGAGAGATATCAATACATAGGTTTGAAGATTCTTACTAGTCAGATATATTCTTGTGCGGTGAATAGGGGGTGTTGAGTCCAGTTCACTGAAAAAGGAATAGGTCTTGTCTCTTACATATTGGGATTATGGAACGGTATCGGAGCTAATTTGAAACCCTTGTTTTGTTCATCACCCCACCTCACCTTTCCCGTTCAGCAGCCATAGTGTGTTTCCTAAACGTGTGACTCTGTTCTGTTTTGCAATTCAGTTCAAGTGTAGCGGTTTTTACATTCCCTCTCTAAGTGATATCTTATGATAAGTTTCTTTTTCTGTGTGACTTATTTCACTTAGAATCGTCGTACCTAAATCCACTCATCGTGCTGCTACTAGCCTTATGACGTTGATTTCATGGCTGAGTGATATTCCATTGTACATGAGGACCACAAGTTCTTTAACCATTTTTCTCTTTCCTAGGATATTTAAGGTGTAATGAAGTGGGGGTTCTTGTCAACCGAGCAGCCCTAAACTTTGGGGTGCCTGTGTCTTGCTGATTTTTACTTTTCCCAATTTATACGCCCATGAGTGGAAGTGCCCTATGCTCTCCAAGCTGTGTTTTTTAGATGTATCAGAACACACCGTACACTTATCCAGAGTGGCTGTTGGCAATTTATATCCCACCCATCAGCTTAGCAAGGCTCCCATTTCTCCATGGCCGGTCCTGCATTTCTGGTTTGGACACTTTTTTCCGCATGGCCCTTTTGCCCGCTGGGAAGCGACACTTCTTTGGAGCGCTGATTGGCCTTTCCAGGTTGCTTGGTTGGCCAAAAAGGGCGTATGCGTTTTTTCCTGATTATATTCAGGAAAAAACGCATACGCCCTTTTTGGCCAAGGGCATCATTGTCCACGTTTTGCCGCTTTTCATGTGCTTTCAAGGCGATTCGAATCTACCTCCTGAAATCTGTTTCCTGCAATTCTGCCTTGCTTTCAAAGCCTCTTCGTTGCCTTCCCTTAATATATTTGTGGACGAGAGGTATCATTTAAAACTCTGCAGGTTTGTGAATTGCAGTGCCCCTGAGCTCCATTTTTCAACTCGCTTTTTTGGGAGCTGGCCGCAAAAGCGCAGGATTGCTTCAGGCCCTCTTCTGGTTCTGGGGGGCAGGCTGAGCTTGTGCTTAATTCTTCTTCCTGATGGGAAAATAGAGTGACCTGTGCCTGTCCCAACACCTAGAGCTAGTCTCTCATTGGTTCCCCCTCTTCCCGTTCATCCTCAGGACAAATTGCAACCTGTACGGAACAGGAGGTTAAAGGTGCTGATTCTCCAAGGAGGGAGATGGCTAGTAAATCGGCTGGAATGGCGAACCCGAGCAAAGGAGATGAGAAATGAGGTGCGTTTTAGAAACCTTTCCCGATCAAACGGTGAACCATCTTCTGGGTTTCTCATGCCTGTTTTCGACGTAGGAAGATGCCCTTGAACCTGGAGATTTGGGACCCATGGGATGGGTACCATGCAGTATTACTTGAAAGGGTCTGCGTTGGCTCACCAAACCTCTCCGAACCTCTCAGCACCAAGAGTGTCCACCCTTATGTCTCAATCAGCTGTGGGTCTAGATATGGTCAATCCAGGTTGAATCACAGCCCCTGAATGAATTTTGTAAGAAATTCTCTCTCTTTCACTGTCTTTGTTTCACGGGTTTTGAAAAGTAATTTATTTTTATAATGGGGTTTAGCTGCTTTTCACGGCTGTGTTTATGCCGCTTTACACCCCCTTGACTCACTTACAGAGAGATATCAATACATAGGTTTGAAGATTCTTACTAGTCAGATATATTCTTGTGCGGTGAATAGGGGGTGTTGAGTCCAGTTCACTGAGCAAGGAATAAGTCTTGTCTCTTACATATTGGGTTTATGGAACGGTATCTGAGCTAATTTGAAACCCTTGTTTTATGCATCACCCCACCTCACCTTTCCCGTTCAGCAGCCATAGTGTGTTTCCTAAACGTATGACTCTGTTCTGTTTTGTAATTCAGTTCAAGTGTAGCGGTTTTTACATTCCCTCTAGAAGTGATATCTTATGATAAGTGTCTTTTTCTGTGTGACTTATTTCACTTAGAATCGTCGTACCTAAATCCACTCATCGTGCTGCTACTAGCCTTATGACGTTGATTTCATGGCTGAGTGATATTCCATTGTACATGAGGACCACAACTTCTTTATCCATTTTTCTCTTTCCTAGGATATTTAAGGTGTAATGAAGTGGGGGTTCTTGTCAACAGAGCAGCCCTAAACTTTGGGGTGCCTGTGTCTTGCTGATTTTTAGTTTTCCCAATTTATACGCCCATGAGTGGAAGTGCCCTATGCTCTCCAAGCTGTGTTTTTAGATGTTTCAGAACACACCGTACACTTCTCCAGAGTGGCTGTTGGCAATTTACATCCCACCCATCAGCGTAGCAAGGCTCCCATTTCTCCATGGCCGGTCCTGCATTTCTGGTTTGGACACTTTTTTCCGCATGGCCCTTTTGCCCGCTGGGAAGCGACACTTCTTTGGAGCGCTGATTGGCCTTTCCAGGTTGCTTGGTTGGCCAAAAAGGGCGTATGCGTTTTTTCCTGATTATATTCAGGAAAAAACGCATACGCCCTTTTTGGCCAAGGGCATCATTGTCCACGTTTTGCCGCTTTTCATGTGCTTTCAAGGCGATTCGAATCTACCTCCTGAAATCTGTTTCCTGCAATTCTGCCTTGCTTTCAAAGCCTCTTCGTTGCCTTCCCTTAATATATTTGTGGACGCGAGGTATCATTTAAAACTCTGCAGGTTTGTGAATTGCAGTGCCCCTGAGCTCCATTTTTCAACTCGCTTTTTTGGGAGCTGGCCGCAAAAGCGCAGGATTGCTTCAGGCCCTCTTCTGGTTCTGGGGGGCAGGCTGAGCTTGTGCTTAATTCTTCTTCCTGATGGGAAAATAGAGTGACCTGTGCCTGTCCCAACACCTAGAGCTAGTCTCTCATTGGTTCCCCCTCTTCCCGTTCATCCTCAGGACAAATTGCAACCTGTACGGAACAGGAGGTTAAAGGTGCTGATTCTCCAAGGAGGGAGATGGCTAGTAAATCGGCTGGAATGGCGAACCCGAGCAAAGGAGATGAGAAATGAGGTGCGTTTTAGAAACCTTTCCCGATCACACGGTGTACCATCTTCTGGGTTTCTCATGCCTGTTTTCGACGTAGGAAGATGCCCTTGAACCTGGAGATTTGGGACCCATGGGATGGGTACCATGCAGTATTACTTGAAAGGGTCTGCGTTGGCTCACCCAACCTCACCGAACCTCTCAGCCCCAAGAGTGTCCACCCTTATGTCTCAATCAGCTGTGGGTCTAGATATGGTCAATCCAGTTTGAATCACAGCCCCTGAACGAATTTTGTAAGAAATTCTCTCTCTTTCACTGTCTTTGTTTCACGGGTTTTGAAAAGTAATTTATTTTTATAATGGGGTTTAGCTGCTTTTCACGGCTGTGTTTATGCCGCTTTACACCCCCTTGACTCACTTACAGAGAGATATCAATACATAGGTTTGAAGATTCTTACTAGTCAGATATATTCTTGTGCGGTGAATAGGGGGTGTTGAGTCCAGTTCACTGAGCAAGGAATAAATCTTGTCTCTTACATATTGGGTTTATGGAACGGTATCTGAGCTAATTTGAAACCCTTGTTTTATGCATCACCCCACCTCACCTTTCCCGTTCAGCAGCCATAGTGTGTTTCCTAAACGTGTGACTCTGTTCTGTTTTGTAATTCAGTTCAAGTGTAGCGGTTTTTACATTCCCTCTAGAAGTGATATCTTATGATAAGTGTCTTTTT
Source organism: Balaenoptera acutorostrata (assembly GCF_949987535.1). NCBI lineage: Eukaryota > Metazoa > Chordata > Mammalia > Artiodactyla > Balaenopteridae > Balaenoptera > Balaenoptera acutorostrata. Next base: position 219,502 of record NW_026646549.1, on the reverse strand, counting down.
CTGTGTGACTTATTTCACTTAGAATCGTCGTACCTAAATCCACTCATCGTGCTGCTACTAGCCTTATGACGTTGATTTCATGGCTGAGTGATATTCCATTGTACATGAGGACCACAACTTCTTTATCCATTTTTCTCTTTCCTAGGATATTTAAGGTGTAATGAAGTGGGGGTTCTTGTCAACAGAGCAGCCCTAAACTTTGGGGTGCCTGTGTCTTGCTGATTTTTAGTTTTCCCAATTTATACGCCCATGAGTGGAAGTGCCCTATGCTCTCCAAGCTGTGTTTTTTAGATGTTTCAGAACACACCGTACACTTCTCCAGAGTGGCTGTTGGCAATTTACATCCCACCCATCAGCGTAGCAAGGCTCCCATTTCTCCATGGCCGGTCCTGCATTTCTGGTTTGGACACTTTTTTCCGCATGGCCCTTTTGCCCGCTGGGAAGCGACACTTCTTTGGAGCGCTGATTGGCCTTTCCAGGTTGCTTGGTTGGCCAAAAAGGGCGTATGCGTTTTTTCCTGAATATATTCAGGAAAAAACGCATACGCCCTTTTTGGCCAAGGGCATCATTGTCCACGTTTTGCCGCTTTTCATGTGCTTTCAAGGCGATTCGAATCTACCTCCTGAAATCTGTTTCCTGCAATTCTGCCTTGCTTTCAAAGCCTCTTCGTTGCCTTCCCTTAATATATTTGTGGACGAGAGGTATCATTTAAAACTCTGCAGGTTTGTGAATTGCAGTGCCCCTGAGCTCCATTTTTCAACTCGCTTTTTTGGGAGCTGGCCGCAAAAGCGCAGGATTGCTTCAGGCCCTCTTCTGGTTCTGGGGGGCAGGCTGAGCTTGTGCTTAATTCTTCTTCCTGATGGGAAAATAGAGTGACCTGTGCCTGTCCCAAAACCTAGAGCTAGTCTCTCATTGGTTCCCCCTCTTCCCGTTCATCCTCAGGACAAATTGCAACCTGTACGGAACAGGAGGTTAAAGGTGCTGATTCTCCAAGGAGGGAGATGGCTAGTAAATCGGCTGGAATGGCGAACCCGAGCAAAGGAGATGAGAAATGAGGTGCGTTTTAGAAACCTTTCCCGATCAAACGGTGAACCATCTTCTGGGTTTCTCATGCCTGTTTTCGACGTAGGAAGATGCCCTTGAACCTGGAGATTTGGGACCCATGGGATGGGTACCATGCAGTATTACTTGAAAGGGTCTGCGTTGGCTCACCAAACCTCGCCGAACCTCTCAGCACCAAGAGTGTCCACCCTTATGTCTCAATCAGCTGTGGGTCTAGATATGGTCAATCCAGGTTGAATCACAGCCCCTGAACGAATTTTGTAAGAAATTCTCTCTCTTTCACTGTCTTTGTTTCACGGGTTTTGAAAAGTAATTTATTTTTATAATGGGGTTTAGCTGCTTTTCACGGCTGTGTTTATGCCGCTTTACACCCCCTTGACTCACTTACAGAGAGATATCAATACATAGGTTTGAAGATTCTTACTAGTCAGATATATTCTTGTGAGGTGAATAGGGGGTGTTGAGTCCAGTTCACTGAGCAAGGAATAAGTCTTGTCTCTTACATATTGGGTTTATGGAACGGTATCTGAGCTAATTTGAAACCCTTGTTTTATGCATCACCCCACCTCACCTTTCCCGTTCAGCAGCCATAGTGTGTTTCCTAAACGTATGACTCTGTTCTGTTTTGTAATTCAGTTCAAGTGTAGCGGTTTTTACATTCCCTCTAGAAGTGATATCTTATGATAAGTGTCTTTTTCTGTGTGACTTATTTCACTTAGAATCGTCGTACCTAAATCCACTCATCGTGCTGCTACTAGCCTTATGACGTGGATTTCATGGCTGAGTGATATTCCATTGTACATGAGGACCACAACTTCTTTATCCATTTTTCTCTTTCCTAGGATATTTAAGGTGTAATGAAGTGGGGGTTCTTGTCAACAGAGCAGCCCTAAACTTTGGGGTGCCTGTGTCTTGCTGATTTTTAGTTTTCCCAATTTATACGCCCATGAGTGGAAGTGCCCTATGCTCTCCAAGCTGTGTTTTTTAGATGTTTCAGAACACACCGTACAGTTCTCCAGAGTGGCTGTTGGCAATTTACATCCCACCCATCAGCGTAGCAAGGCTCCCATTTCTCCATGGCCGGTCCTGCATTTCTGGTTTGGACACTTTTTTCCGCATGGGCCTTTTGCCGGCTGGGAAGCGACACTTCTTTAGAGCGCTGATTGGCCTTTCCAGGTTGCTTGGTTGGCCAAAAAGGGCGTATGCGTTTTTTCCTGAATATATTCAGGAAAAAACGCATACGCCCTTTTTGGCCAAGGGCATCATTGTCCACGTTTTGTCGCTTTTCATGTGCTTTCAAGGCGATTCGAATCTACCTCCTGAAATCTGTTTCCTGCAATTCTGCCTTGCTTTCAAAGCCTCTTCGTTGCCTTCCCTTAATATATTTGTGGACGAGAGGTATCATTTAAAACTCTGCAGGTTTGTGAATTGCAGTGACCCTGAGCTCCATTTTTCAACTCGCTTTTTTGGGAGCTGGCCGCAAAAGCGCAGGATTGCTTCAGGCCCTCTTCTGGTTCTGGGGGGCAGGCTGAGCTTGTGCTTAATTCTTCTTCCTGATGGGAAAATAGAGTGACCTGTGCCTGTCCCAACACCTAGAGCTAGTCTCTCATTGGTTCCCCCTCTTCCCGTTCATCCTCAGGACAAATTGCAACCTGTACGGAACAGGAGGTTAAAGGTGCTGATTCTCCAAGGAGGGAGATGGCTAGTAAATCGGCTGGAATGGCGAACCCGAGCAAAGGAGATGAGAAATGAGGTGCGTTTTAGAAACCTTTCCCGATCAAACGGTGAACCATCTTCTGGGTTTCTCATGCCTGTTTTCGACGTAGGAAGATGCCCTTGAACCTGGAGATTTGGGACCCATGGGATGGGTACCATGCAGTATTACTTGAAAGGGTCTGCGTTGGCTCACCAAACCTCGCCGAACCTCTCAGCACCAAGAGTGTCCACCCTTATGTCTCAATCAGCTGTGGGTCTAGATATGGTCAATCCAGGTTGAATCACAGCCCCTGAACGAATTTTGTAAGAAATTCTCTCTCTTTCACTGTCTTTGTTTCACGGGTTTTGAAAAGTAATTTATTTTTATAATGGGGTTTAGCTGCTTTTCACGGCTGTGTTTATGCCGCTTTACACCCCCTTGACTCACTTACAGAGAGATATCAATACATAGGTTTGAAGATTCTTACTAGTCAGATATATTCTTGTGTGGTGAATAGGGGGTGTTGAGTCCAGTTCACTGAAAAAGGAATAGGTCTTGTCTCTTACATATTGGGTTTATGGAACGGTATCTGAGCTAATTTGAAACCCTTGTTTTATGCATCACCCCACCTCACCTTTCCCTTTCAGCAGCCATAGTGTGTTTCCTAAACGTGTGACTCTGTTCTGTTTTGTAATTCAGTTCAAGTGTAGCGGTTTTTACATTCCCTCTAGAAGTGATATCTTAGGATAAGTGTCTTTTTCTGTGTGACTTATTTCACTTAGAATCGTCGTACCTAAATCCACTCATCGTGCTGCTACTAGCCTTATGACGTGGATTTCATGGCTGAGTGATATTCCATTGTACATGAGGACCACAACTTCTTTATCCATTTTTCTCTTTCCTAGGATATTTAAGGTGTAATGAAGTGGGGGTTCTTGTCAACAGAGCAGCCCTAAACTTTGGGGTGCCTGTGTCTTGCTGATTTTTAGTTTTCCCAATTCATACGCCCGTGAGTGGAAGTGCCCTATGCTCTCCAAGCTGTGTTTTTTAGATGTTTCAGAACACACCGTACACTTCTCAAGAGTGGCTGTTGGCAATTTACATCCCACCCATCAGCGTAGCAAGGCTCCCATTTCTCCATGGCCGGTCCTGCATTTCTGGTTTGGACACTTTTTTCCGCATGGCCCTTTTGCCCGCTGGGAAGCGAGACTTCTTTGGAGCGCTGATTGGCCTTTCCAGGTTGCTTGGTTGGCCAAAAAGGGCGTATGCGTTTTTTCCTGAATATATTCAGGAAAAAACGCATACGCCCTTTTTGGCCAAGGGCATCATTGTCCACGTTTTGCCGCTTTTCATGTGCTTTCAAGGCGATTCGAATCTACCTCCTGAAATCTGTTTCCTGCAATTCTGCCTTGCTTTCAAAGCCTCTTCGTTGCCTTCCCTTAATATATTTGTGGACGAGAGGTATCATTTGAAACTCTGCAGGTTTGTGAATTGCAGTGCCCCTGAGCTCCATTTTTCAACTCGCTTTTTTGGGAGCTGGCCGCAAAAGCGCAGGATTGCTTCAGGCCCTCTTCTGGTTCTGGGGGGCAGGCTGAGCTTGTGCTTAATTCTTCTTCCTGATGGGAAAATAGAGTGACCTGTGCCTGTCCCAACACCTAGAGCTAGTCTCTCATTGGTTCCCCCTCTTCCCGTTCATCCTCAGGACAAATTGCAACCTGTACGGAACAGGAGGTTAAAGGTGCTGATTCTCCAAGGAGGGAGATGGCTAGTAAATCGGCTGGAATGGCGAACCCGAGCAAAGGAGATGAGAAATGAGGTGCGTTTTAGAAACCTTTCCCGATCAAACGGTGAACCATCTTCTGGGTTTCTCATGCCTGTTTTCGACGTAGGAAGATGCCCTTGAACCTGGAGATTTGGGACCCATGGGATGGGTACCATGCAGTATTACTTGAAAGGGTCTGCGTTGGCTCACCAAACCTCGCCAAACCTCTCAGCACCAAGAGTGTCCACCCTTATGTCTCAATCAGCTGTGGGTCTAGATATGGTCAATCCAGGTTGAATCACAGCCCCTGAACGAATTTTGTAAGAAATTCTCTCTCTTTCACTGTCTTTGTTTCACGGGTTTTGAAAAGTAATTTATTTTTATAATGGGGTTTAGCTGCTTTTCACGGCTGTGTTTATGCCGCTTTACACCCCCTTGACTCACTTACAGAGAGATATCAATACATAGGTTTGAAGATTCTTACTAGTCAGATATATTCTTGTGCGGTGAATAGGGGGTGTTGAGTCCAGTTCACTGAAAAAGGAATAGGTCTTGTCTCTTACATATTGGGTTTATGGAACGGTATCTGAGCTAATTTGAAACCCTTGTTTTATGCATCACCCCACCTCACCTTTCCCGTTCAGCAGCCATAGTGTGTTTCCTAAACGTGGGACTCTGTTCTGTTTTGCAATTCAGTTCAAGTGTAGCGGTTTTTACATTCCCTCTAGAAGTGATATCTTAGGATAAGTGTCTTTTTCTGTGTGACTTATTTCACTTAGAATCGTCGTACCTAAATCCACTCATCGTGCTGCTACTAGCCTTATGACGTTGATTTCATGGCTGAGTGATATTCCATTGTACATGAGGACCACAACTTCTTTATCCATTTTTCTCTTTCCTAGGATATTTAAGGTGTAATGAAGTGGGGGTTCTTGTCAACAGAGCAGCCCTAAACTTTGGGGTGCCTGTGTCTTGCTGATTTTTAGTTTTCCCAATTCATACGCCCATGAGTGGAAGTGCCCTATGCTCTCCAAGCTGTGTTTTTTAGATGTTTCAGAACACACCGTACACTTCTCCAGAGTGGCTGTTGGCAATTTACATCCCACCCATCAGCGTAGCAAGGCTCCCATTTCTCCATGGCCGGTCCTGCATTTCTGGTTTGGACACTTTTTTCCGCATGGCCCTTTTGCCCGCTGGGAAGCGAGACTTCTTTGGAGCGCTGATTGGCCTTTCCAGGTTGCTTGGTTGGCCAAAAAGGGCGTATGCGTTTTTTCCTGAATATATTCAGGAAAAAACGCATACGCCCTTTTTGGCCAAGGGCATCATTGTCCACGTTTTGCCGCTTTTCATGTGCTTTCAAGGCGATTCGAATCTACCTCCTGAAATCTGTTTCCTGCAATTCTGCCTTGCTTTCAAAGCCTCTTCGTTGCCTTCCCTGAATATATTTGTGGACGAGAGGTATCATTTAAAACTCTGCAGGTTTGTGAATTGCAGTGCCCCTGAGCTCCATTTTTCAACTCGCTTTTTTGGGAGCTGGCCGCAAAAGCGCAGGATTGCTTCAGGCCCTCTTCTGGTTCTGGGGGGCAGGCTGAGCTTGTGCTTAATTCTTCTTCCTGATGGGAAAATAGAGTGACCTGTGCCTGTCCCAACACCTAGAGCTAGTCTCTCATTGGTTCCCCCTCTTCCCGTTCATCCTCAGGACAAATTGCAACCTGTACGGAACAGGAGGTTAAAGGTGCTGATTCTCCAAGGAGGGAGATGGCTAGTAAATCGGCTGGAATGGCGAACCCGAGCAAAGGAGATGAGAAATGAGGTGCGTTTTAGAAACCTTTCCCGATCAAACGGTGAACCATCTTCTGGGTTTCTCATGCCTGTTTTCGACGTAGGAAGATGCCCTTGAACCTGGAGATTTGGGACCCATGGGATGGGTACCATGCAGTATTACTTGAAAGGGTCTGCGTTGGCTCACCAAACCTCGCCAAACCTCTCAGCACCAAGAGTGTCCACCCTTATGTCTCAATCAGCTGTGGGTCTAGATATGGTCAATCCAGATTGAATCACAGCCCCTGAACGAATTTTGTAAGAAATTCTCTCTCTTTCACTGTCTTTGTTTCACGGGTTTTGAAAAGTAATTTATTTTTATAATGGGGTTTAGCTGCTTTTCACGGCTGTGTTTATGCCGCTTTACACCCCCTTGACTCACTTACAGAGAGATATCAATACATAGGTTTGAAGATTCTTACTAGTCAGATATATTCTTGTGCGGTGAATAGGGGGTGTTGAGTCCAGTTCACTGAGCAAGGAATAAGTCTTGTCTCTTACATATTGGGTTTATGGAACGGTATCTGAGCTAATTTGAAACCCTTGTTTTATGCATCACCCCACCTCACCTTTCCCGTTCAGCAGCCATAGTGTGTTTCCTAAACGTATGACTCTGTTCTGTTTTGTAATTCAGTTCAAGTGTAGCGGTTTTTACATTCCCTCTAGAAGTGATATCTTATGATAAGTGTCTTTTTCTGTGTGACTTATTTCACTTAGAATCGTCGTACCTAAATCCACTCATCGTGCTGCTACTAGCCTTATGACGTGGATTTCATGGCTGAGTGATATTCCATTGTACATGAGGACCACAACTTCTTTATCCATTTTTCTCTTTCCTAGGATATTTAAGGTATAATGAAGTGGGGGTTCTTGTCAACAGAGCAGCCCTAAACTTTGGGGTGCCTGTGTCTTGCTGATTTTTAGTTTTCCCAATTTATACGCCCATGAGTGGAAGTGCCCTATGCTCTCCAAGCTGTGTTTTTTAGATGTTTCAGAACACACCGTACACTTCTCCAGAGTGGCTGTTGGCAATTTACATCCCACCCATCAGCGTAGCAAGGCTCCCATTTCTCCATGGCCGGTCCTGCATTTCTGGTTTGGACACTTTTTTCCGCATGGCCCTTTTGCCCGCTGGGAAGCGACACTTCTTTAGAGCGCTGATTGCCCTTTCCAGGTTGCTTGGTTGGCCAAAAAGGGCGTATGCGTTTTTTCCTGAATATATTCAGGAAAAAACGCATACGCCCTTTTTGGCCAAGGGCATCATTGTCCACGTTTTGCCGCTTTTCATGTGCTTTCAAGGCGATTCGAATCTACCTCCTGAAATCTGTTTCCTGCAATTCTGCCTTGCTTTCAAAGCCTCTTCGTTGCCTTCCCTTAATATATTTGTGGACGAGAGGTATCATTTAAAACTCTGCCGGTTTGTGAATTGCAGTGCCCCTGAGCTCCATTTTTCAACTCGCTTTTTTGGGAGCTGGCCGCAAAAGCGCAGGATTGCTTCAGGCCCTCTTCTCGTTCTGGGGGGCAGGCTGAGCTTGTGCTTAATTCTTCTTCCTGATGGGAAAATAGAGTGACCTGTGCCTGTCCCAACACCTAGAGCTAGTCTCTCATTGGTTCCCCCTCTTCCCGTTCATCCTCAGGACAAATTGCAACCTGTACGGAACAGGAGGTTAAAGGTGCTGATTCTCCAAGGAGGGAGATGGCTAGTAAATCGGCTGGAATGGCGAACCCGAGCAAAGGAGATGAGAAATGAGGTGCGTTTTAGAAACCTTTCCCGATCAAACGGTGAACCATCTTCTGGGTTTCTCATGCCTGTTTTCGACGTAGGAAGATGCCCTTGAACCTGGAGATTTGGGACCCATGGGATGGGTACCATGCAGTATTACTTGAAAGGGTCTGCGTTGGCTCACCCAACCTCACCGAACCTCTCAGCCCCAAGAGTGTCCACCCTTATGTCTCAATCAGCTGTGGGTCTAGATATGGTCAATCCAGGTTGAATCACAGCACCTGAACGAATTTTGTAAGAAATTCTCTCTCTTTCACTGTCTTTGTTTCACGGGTTTTGAAAAGTAATTTATTTTTATAATGGGGTTTAGCTGCTTTTCACGGCTGTGTTTATGCCGCTTTACACCCCCTTGACTCACTTACAGAGAGATATCAATACATAGGTTTGAAGATTCTTACTAGTCAGATATATTCTTGTGCGGTGAATAGGGGGTGTTGAGTCCAGTTCACTGAAAAAGGAATAGGTCTTGTCTCTTACATATTGGGTTTATGGAACGGTATCTGAGCTAATTTGAAAACCTTGTTTTATGCATCACCCCACCTCACCTTTCCCTTTCAGCAGCCATAGTGTGTTTCCTAAACGTGTGACTCTGTTCTGTTTTGTAATTCAGTTCAAGTGTAGCGGTTTTTACATTCCCTCTAGAAGTGATATCTTAGGATAAGTGTCTTTTTCTGTGTGACTTATTTCACTTAGAATCGTCGTACCTAAATCCACTCATCGTGCTGCTACTAGCCTTATGACGTGGATTTCATGGCTGAGTGATATTCCATTGTACATGAGGACCACAACTTCTTTATCCATTTTTCTCTTTCCTAGGATATTTAAGGTGTAATGAAGTGGGGGTTCTTGTCAACAGAGCAGCCCTAAACTTTGGGGTGCCTGTGTCTTGCTGATTTTTAGTTTTCCCAATTCATACGCCCATGAGTGGAAGTGCCCTATGCTCTCCAAGCTGTGTTTTTTAGATGTTTCAGAACACACCGTACACTTCTCAAGAGTGGCTGTTGGCAATTTACATCCCACCCATCAGCGTAGCAAGGCTCCCATTTCTCCATGGCCGGTCCTGCATTTCTGGTTTGGACACTTTTTTCCGCATGGCCCTTTTGCCCGCTGGGAAGCGAGACTTCTTTGGAGCGCTGATTGGCCTTTCCAGGTTGCTTGGTTGGCCAAAAAGGGCGTATGCGTTTTTTCCTGAATATATTCAGGAAAAAACGCATACGCCCTTTTTGGCCAAGGGCATCATTGTCCACGTTTTGCCGCTTTTCATGTGCTTTCAAGGCGATTCGAATCTACCTCCTGAAATCTGTTTCCTGCAATTCTGCCTTGCTTTCAAAGCCTCTTCGTTGCCTTCCCTTAATATATTTGTGGACGAGAGGTATCATTTAAAACTCTGCAGGTTTGTGAATTGCAGTGCCCCTGAGCTCCATTTTTCAACTCGCTTTTTTGGGAGCTGGCCGCAAAAGCGCAGGATTGCTTCAGGCCCTCTTCTGGTTCTGGGGGGCAGGCTGAGCTTGTGCTTAATTCTTCTTCCTGATGGGAAAATAGAGTGACCTGTGCCTGTCCCAACACCTAGAGCTAGTCTCTCATTGGTTCCCCCTCTTCCCGTTCATCCTCAGGACAAATTGCAACCTGTACGGAACAGGAGGTTAAAGGTGCTGATTCTCCAAGGAGGGAGATGGCTAGTAAATCGGCTGGAATGGCGAACCCGAGCAAAGGAGATGAGAAATGAGGTGCGTTTTAGAAACCTTTCCCGATCAAACGGTGAACCATCTTCTGGGTTTCTCATGCCTGTTTTCGACGTTGGAAGATGCCCTTGAACCTGGAGATTTGGGACCCATGGGATGGGTACCATGCAGTATTACTTGAAAGGGTCTGCGTTGGCTCACCAAACCTCGCCAAACCTCTCAGCACCAAGAGTGTCCACCCTTATGTCTCAATCAGCTGTGGGTCTAGATATGGTCAATCCAGGTTGAATCACAGCCCCTGAACGAATTTTGTAAGAAATTCTCTCTCTTTCACTGTCTTTGTTTCACGGGTTTTGAAAAGTAATTTATTTTTATAATGGGGTTTAGCTGCTTTTCACGGCTGTGTTTATGCCGCTTTACACCCCCTTGACTCACTTACAGAGAGATATCAATACATAGGTTTGAAGATTCTTACTAGTCAGATATATTCTTGTGCGGTGAATAGGGGGTGTTGAGTCCAGTTCACTGAGCAAGGAATAAGTCTTGTCTCTTACATATTGGGTTTATGGAACGGTATCTGAGCTAATTTGAAACCCTTGTTTTATGCATCACCCCACCTCACCTTTCCCGTTCAGCAGCCATAGTGTGTTTCCTAAACGTATGACTCTGTTCTGTTTTGTAATTCAGTTCAAGTGTAGCGGTTTTTACATTCCCTCTAGAAGTGATATCTTATGATAAGTGTCTTTTTCTGTGTGACTTATTTCACTTAGAATCGTCGTACCTAAATCCACTCATCGTGCTGCTACTAGCCTTATGACGTGGATTTCATGGCTGAGTGATATTCCATTGTACATGAGGACCACAACTTCTTTATCCATTTTTCTCTTTCCTAGGATATTTAAGGTATAATGAAGTGGGGGTTCTTGTCAACAGAGCAGCCCTAAACTTTGGGGTGCCTGTGTCTTGCTGATTTTTAGTTTTCCCAATTCATACGCCCATGAGTGGAAGTGCCCTATGCTCTCCAAGCTGTGTTTTTTAGATGTTTCAGAACACACCGTACACTTCTCCAGAGTGGCTGTTGGCAATTTACATCCCACCCATCAGCGTAGCAAGGCTCCCATTTCTCCATGGCCGGTCCTGCATTTCTGGTTTGGACACTTTTTTCCGCATGGCCCTTTTGCCCGCTGGGAAGCGAGACTTCTTTGGAGCGCTGATTGGCCTTTCCAGGTTGCTTGGTTGGCCAAAAAGGGCGTATGCGTTTTTTCCTGAATATATTCAGGAAAAAACGCATACGCCCTTTTTGGCCAAGGGCATCATTGTCCACGTTTTGCCGCTTTTCATGTGCTTTCAAGGCGATTCGAATCTACCTCCTGAAATCTGTTTCCTGCAATTCTGCCTTGCTTTCAAAGCCTCTTCGTTGCCTTCCCTGAATATATTTGTGGACGAGAGGTATCATTTAAAACTCTGCAGGTTTGTGAATTGCAGTGCCCCTGAGCTCCATTTTTCAACTCGCTTTTTTGGGAGCTGGCCGCAAAAGCGCAGGATTGCTTCAGGCCCTCTTCTGGTTCTGGGGGGCAGGCTGAGCTTGTGCTTAATTCTTCTTCCTGATGGGAAAATAGAGTGACCTGTGCCTGTCCCAACACCTAGAGCTAGTCTCTCATTGGTTCCCCCTCTTCCCGTTCATCCTCAGGACAAATTGCAACCTGTACGGAACAGGAGGTTAAAGGTGCTGATTCTCCAAGGAGGGAGATGGCTAGTAAATCGGCTGGAATGGCGAACCCGAGCAAAGGAGATGAGAAATGAGGTGCGTTTTAGAAACCTTTCCCGATCAAACGGTGAACCATCTTCTGGGTTTCTCATGCCTGTTTTCGACGTAGGAAGATGCCCTTGAACCTGGAGATTTGGGACCCATGGGATGGGTACCATGCAGTATTACTTGAAAGGGTCTGCGTTGGCTCACCCAACCTCACCGAACCTCTCAGCCCCAAGAGTGTCCACCCTTATGTCTCAATCAGCTGTGGGTCTAGATATGGTCAATCCAGGTTGAATCACAGCCCCTGAACGAATTTTGTAAGAAATTCTCTCTCTTTCACTGTCTTTGTTTCACGGGTTTTGAAAAGTAATTTATTTTTATAATGGGGTTTAGCTGCTTTTCACGGCTGTGTTTATGCCGCTTTACACCCCCTTGACTCACTTACAGAGAGATATCAATACATAGGTTTGAAGATTCTTACTAGTCAGATATATTCTTGTGCGGTGAATAGGGGGTGTTGAGTCCAGTTCACTGAAAAAGGAATAGGTCTTGTCTCTTACATATTGGGTTTATGGAACGGTATCTGAGCTAATTTGAAAACCTTGTTTTATGCATCACCCCACCTCACCTTTCCCTTTCAGCAGCCATAGTGTGTTTCCTAAACGTGTGACTCTGTTCTGTTTTGTAATTCAGTTCAAGTGTAGCGGTTTTTACATTCCCTCTAGAAGTGATATCTTAGGATAAGTGTCTTTTTCTGTGTGACTTATTTCACTTAGAATCGTCGTACCTAAATCCACTCATCGTGCTGCTACTAGCCTTATGACGTGGATTTCATGGCTGAGTGATATTCCATTGTACATGAGGACCACAACTTCTTTATCCATTTTTCTCTTTCCTAGGATATTTAAGGTGTAATGAAGTGGGGGTTCTTGTCAACAGAGCAGCCCTAAACTTTGGGGTGCCTGTGTCTTGCTGATTTTTAGTTTTCCCAATTCATACGCCCATGAGTGGAAGTGCCCTATGCTCTCCAAGCTGTGTTTTTTAGATGTTTCAGAACACACCGTACACTTCTCCAGAGTGGCTGTTGGCAATTTACATCCCACCCATCAGCGTAGCAAGGCTCCCATTTCTCCATGGCCGGTCCTGCATTTCTGGTTTGGACACTTTTTTCCGCATGGCCCTTTTGCCCGCTGGGAAGCGAGACTTCTTTGGAGCGCTGATTGGCCTTTCCAGGTTGCTTGGTTGGCCAAAAAGGGCGTATGCGTTTTTTCCTGAATATATTCAGGAAAAAACGCATACGCCCTTTTTGGCCAAGGGCATCATTGTCCACGTTTTGCCGCTTTTCATGTGCTTTCAAGGCGATTCGAATCTACCTCCTGAAATCTGTTTCCTGCAATTCTGCCTTGCTTTCAAAGCCTCTTCGTTGCCTTCCCTTAATATATTTGTGGACGAGAGGTATCATTTAAAACTCTGCAGGTTTGTGAATTGCAGTGCCCCTGAGCTCCATTTTTCAACTCGCTTTTTTGGGAGCTGGCCGCAAAAGCGCAGGATTGCTTCAGGCCCTCTTCTGGTTCTGGGGGGCAGGCTGAGCTTGTGCTTAATTCTTCTTCCTGATGGGAAAATAGAGTGACCTGTGCCTGTCCCAACACCTAGAGCTAGTCTCTCATTGGTTCCCCCTCTTCCCGTTCATCCTCAGGACAAATTGCAACCGGTACGGAACAGGAGGTTAAAGGTGCTGATTCTCCAAGGAGGGAGATGGCTAGTAAATCGGCTGGAATGGCGAACCCGAGCAAAGGAGATGAGAAATGAGGTGCGTTTTAGAAACCTTTCCCGATCAAACGGTGAACCATCTTCTGGGTTTCTCATGCCTGTTTTCGACGTTGGAAGATGCCCTTGAACCTGGAGATTTGGGACCCATGGGATGGGTACCATGCAGTATTACTTGAAAGGGTCTGCGTTGGCTCACCAAACCTCGCCAAACCTCTCAGCACCAAGAGTGTCCACCCTTATGTCTCAATCAGCTGTGGGTCTAGATATGGTCAATCCAGGTTGAATCACAGCCCCTGAACGAATTTTGTAAGAAATTCTCTCTCTTTCACTGTCTTTGTTTCACGGGTTTTGAAAAGTAATTTATTTTTATAATGGGGTTTAGCTGCTTTTCACGGCTGTGTTTATGCCGCTTTACACCCCCTTGACTCACTTACAGAGAGATATCAATACATAGGTTTGAAGATTCTTACTAGTCAGATATATTCTTGTGCGGTGAATAGGGGGTGTTGAGTCCAGTTCACTGAGCAAGGAATAAGTCTTGTCTCTTACATATTGGGTTTATGGAACGGTATCTGAGCTAATTTGAAACCCTTGTTTTATGCATCACCCCACCTCACCTTTCCCGTTCAGCAGCCATAGTGTGTTTCCTAAACGTATGACTCTGTTCTGTTTTGTAATTCAGTTCAAGTGTAGCGGTTTTTACATTCCCTCTAGAAGTGATATCTTATGATAAGTGTCTTTTTCTGTGTGACTTATTTCACTTAGAATCGTCGTACCTAAATCCACTCATCGTGCTGCTACTAGCCTTATGACGTGGATTTCATGGCTGAGTGATATTCCATTGTACATGAGGACCACAACTTCTTTATCCATTTTTCTCTTTCCTAGGATATTTAAGGTATAATGAAGTGGGGGTTCTTGTCAACAGAGCAGCCCTAAACTTTGGGGTGCCTGTGTCTTGCTGATTTTTAGTTTTCCCAATTTATACGCCCATGAGTGGAAGTGCCCTATGCTCTCCAAGCTGTGTTTTTTAGATGTTTCAGAACACACCGTACACTTCTCCAGAGTGGCTGTTGGCAATTTACATCCCACCCATCAGCGTAGCAAGGCTCCCATTTCTCCATGGCCGGTCCTGCATTTCTGGTTTGGACACTTTTTTCCGCATGGCCCTTTTGCCCGCTGGGAAGCGACACTTCTTTAGAGCGCTGATTGGCCTTTCCAGGTTGCTTGGTTGGCCAAAAAGGGCGTATGCGTTTTTTCCTGAATATATTCAGGAAAAAACGCATACGCCCTTTTTGGCCAAGGGCATCATTGTCCACGTTTTGCCGCTTTTCATGTGCTTTCAAGGCGATTCGAATCTACCTCCTGAAATCTGTTTCCTGCAATTCTGCCTTGCTTTCAAAGCCTCTTCGTTGCCTTCCCTTAATATATTTGTGGACGAGAGGTATCATTTAAAACTCTGCAGGTTTGTGAATTGCAGTGCCCCTGAGCTCCATTTTTCAACTCGCTTTTTTGGGAGCTGGCCGCAAAAGCGCAGGATTGCTTCAGGCCCTCTTCTCGTTCTGGGGGGCAGGCTGAGCTTGTGCTTAATTCTTCTTCCTGATGGGAAAATAGAGTGACCTGTGCCTGTCCCAACACCTAGAGCTAGTCTCTCATTGGTTCCCCCTCTTCCCGTTCATCCTCAGGACAAATTGCAACCTGTACGGAACAGGAGGTTAAAGGTGCTGATTCTCCAAGGAGGGAGATGGCTAGTAAATCGGCTGGAATGGCGAACCCGAGCAAAGGAGATGAGAAATGAGGTGCGTTTTAGAAACCTTTCCCGATCAAACGGTGAACCATCTTCTGGGTTTCTCATGCCTGTTTTCGACGTAGGAAGATGCCCTTGAACCTGGAGATTTGGGACCCATGGGATGGGTACCATGCAGTATTACTTGAAAGGGTCTGCGTTGGCTCACCCAACCTCACCGAACCTCTCAGCCCCAAGAGTATCCACCCTTATGTCTCAATCAGCTGTGGGTCTAGATATGGTCAATCCAGGTTGAATCACAGCCCCTGAACGAATTTTGTAAGAATTTCTCTCTCTTTCACTGTCTTTGTTTCACGGGTTTTGAAAAGTAATTTATTTTTATAATGGGGTTTAGCTGCTTTTCACGGCTGTGTTTATGCCGCTTTACACCCCCTTGACTCACTTACAGAGAGATATCAATACATAGGTTTGAAGATTCTTACTAGTCAGATATATTCTTGTGCGGTGAATAGGGGGTGTTGAGTCCAGTTCACTGAAAAAGGAATAGGTCTTGTCTCTTACATATTGGGTTTATGGAACGGTATCTGAGCTAATTTGAAAACCTTGTTTTATGCATCACCCCACCTCACCTTTCCCTTTCAGCAGCCATAGTGTGTTTCCTAAACGTGTGACTCTGTTCTGTTTTGTAATTCAGTTCAAGTGTAGCGGTTTTTACATTCCCTCTAGAAGTGATATCTTATGATAAGTGTCTTTTTCTGTTTGACTTATTTCACTTAGAATCGTCGTACCTAAATCCACTCATCGTGCTGCTACTAGCCTTATGACGTGGATTTCATGGCTGAGTGATATTCCATTGTACATGAGGACCACAACTTCTTTATCCATTTTTCTCTTTCCTAGGATATTTAAGGTGTAATGAAGTGGGGGTTCTTGTCAACAGAGCAGCCCTAAACTTTGGGGTGCCTGTGTCTTGCTGATTTTTAGTTTTCCCAATTCATACGCCCATGAGTGGAAGTGCCCTATGCTCTCCAAGCTGTGTTTTTTAGATGTTTCAGAACACACCGTACACTTCTCCAGAGTGGCTGTTGGCAATTTACATCCCACCCATCAGCGTAGCAAGGCTCCCATTTCTCCATGGCCGGTCCTGCATTTCTGGTTTGGACACTTTTTTCCGCATGGCCCTTTTGCCCGCTGGGAAGCGAGACTTCTTTGGAGCGCTGATTGGCCTTTCCAGGTTGCTTGGTTGGCCAAAAAGGGCGTATGCGTTTTTTCCTGAATATATTCAGGGAAAAACGCATACGCCCTTTTTGGCCAAGGGCATCATTGTCCACGTTTTGCTGCTTTTCATGTGCTTTCAAGGCGATTCGAATCTACCTCCTGAAATCTGTTTCCTGCAATTCTGCCTTGCTTTCAAAGCCTCTTCGTTGCCTTCCCTTAATATATTTGTGGACGAGAGGTATCATTTAAAACTCTGCAGGTTTGTGAATTGCAGTGCCCCTGAGCTCCATTTTTCAACTCGCTTTTTTGGGAGCTGGCCGCAAAAGCGCAGGATTGCTTCAGGCCCTCTTCTGGTTCTGGGGGGCAGGCTGAGCTTGTGCTTAATTCTTCTTCCTGATGGGAAAATAGAGTGACCTGTGCCTGTCCCAACACCTAGAGCTAGTCTCTCATTGGTTCCCCCTCTTCCCGTTCATCCTCAGGACAAATTGCAACCTGTACGGAACAGGAGGTTAAAGGTGCTGATTCTCCAAGGAGGGAGATGGCTAGTAAATCGGCTGGAATGGCGAACCCGAGCAAAGGAGATGAGAAATGAGGTGCGTTTTAGAAACCTTTCCCGATCAAACGGTGAACCATCTTCTGGGTTTCTCATGCCTGTTTTCGACGTTGGAAGATGCCCTTGAACCTGGAGATTTGGGACCCATGGGATGGGTACCATGCAGTATTACTTGAAAGGGTCTGCGTTGGCTCACCAAACCTCGCCAAACCTCTCAGCACCAAGAGTGTCCACCCTTATGTCTCAATCAGCTGTGGGTCTAGATATGGTCAATCCAGGTTGAATCACAGCCCCTGAACGAATTTTGTAAGAAATTCTCTCTCTTTCACTGTCTTTGTTTCACGGGTTTTGAAAAGTAATTTATTTTTATAATGGGGTTTAGCTGCTTTTCACGGCTGTGTTTATGCCGCTTTACACCCCCTTGACTCACTTACAGAGAGATATCAATACATAGGTTTGAAGATTCTTACTAGTCAGATATATTCTTGTGCGGTGAATAGGGGGTGTTGAGTCCAGTTCACTGAGCAAGGAATAAGTCTTGTCTCTTACATATTGGGTTTATGGAACGGTATCTGAGCTAATTTGAAACCCTTGTTTTATGCATCACCCCACCTCACCTTTCCCGTTCAGCAGCCATAGTGTGTTTCCTAAACGTATGACTCTGTTCTGTTTTGTAATTCAGTTCAAGTGTAGCGGTTTTTACATTCCCTCTAGAAGTGATATCTTATGATAAGTGTCTTTTTCTGTGTGACTTATTTCACTTAGAATCGTCGTACCTAAATCCACTCATCGTGCTGCTACTAGCCTTATGACGTGGATTTCATGGCTGAGTGATATTCCATTGTACATGAGGACCACAACTTCTTTATCCATTTTTCTCTTTCCTAGGATATTTAAGGTATAATGAAGTGGGGGTTCTTGTCAACAGAGCAGCCCTAAACTTTGGGGTGCCTGTGTCTTGCTGATTTTTAGTTTTCCCAATTTATACGCCCATGAGTGGAAGTGCCCTATGCTCTCCAAGCTGTGTTTTTTAGATGTTTCAGAACACACCGTACACTTCTCCAGAGTGGCTGTTGGCAATTTACATCCCACCCATCAGCGTAGCAAGGCTCCCATTTCTCCATGGCCGGTCCTGCATTTCTGGTTTGGACACTTTTTTCCGCATGGCCCTTTTGCCCGCTGGGAAGCGACACTTCTTTAGAGCGCTGATTGGCCTTTCCAGGTTGCTTGGTTGGCCAAAAAGGGCGTATGCGTTTTTTCCTGAATATATTCAGGAAAAAACGCATACGCCCTTTTTGGCCAAGGGCATCATTGTCCACGTTTTGCCGCTTTTCATGTGCTTGCAAGGCGATTCGAATCTACCTCCTGAAATCTGTTTCCTGCAATTCTGCCTTGCTTTCAAAGCCTCTTCGTTGCCTTCCCTTAATATATTTGTGGACGAGAGGTATCATTTAAAACTCTGCAGGTTTGTGAATTGCAGTGCCCCTGAGCTCCATTTTTCAACTCGCTTTTTTGGGAGCTGGCCGCAAAAGCGCAGGATTGCTTCAGGCCCTCTTCTCGTTCTGGGGGGCAGGCTGAGCTTGTGCTTAATTCTTCTTCCTGATGGGAAAATAGAGTGACCTGTGCCTGTCCCAACACCTAGAGCTAGTCTCTCATTGGTTCCCCCTCTTCCCGTTCATCCTCAGGACAAATTGCAACCTGTACGGAACAGGAGGTTAAAGGTGCTGATTCTCCAAGGAGGGAGATGGCTAGTAAATCGGCTGGAATGGCGAACCCGAGCAAAGGAGATGAGAAATGAGGTGCGTTTTAGAAACCTTTCCCGATCACACGGTGTACCATCTTCTGGGTTTCTCATGCCTGTTTTCGACGTAGGAAGATGCCCTTGAACCTGGAGATTTGGGACCCATGGGATGGGTACCATGCAGTATTACTTGAAAGGGTCTGCGTTGGCTCACCAAACCTCGCCGAACCTCTCAGCCCCAAGAGTGTCCACCCTTATGTCTCAATCAGCTGTGGGTCTAGATATGGTCAATCCAGGTTGAATCACAGCCCCTGAACGAATTTTGTAAGAAATTCTCTCTCTTTCACTGTCTTTGTTTCACGGGGTTTGAAAAGTAATTTATTTTTATAATGGGGTTTAGCTGCTTTTCACGGCTGTGTTTATGCTGCTTTACACCCCCTTGACTCACTTACAGAGAGATATCAATACATAGGTTTGAAGATTCTTACTAGTCAGATATATTCTTGTGCGGTGAATAGGGGGTGTTGAGTCCAGTTCACTGAAAAAGGAATAGGTCTTGTCTCTTACATATTAGGTTTATGGAACGGTATCTGAGCTAATTTGAAACCCTTGTTTTATGCATCACCCCACCTCACCTTTCCCTTTCAGCAGCCATAGTGTGTTTCCTAAACGTGTGACTCTGTTCTGTTTTGTAATTCAGTTCAAGTGTAGCGGTTTTTACATTCCCTCTAGAAGTGATATCTTATGATAAGTGTCTTTTTCTGTGTGACTTATTTCACTTAGAATCGTCGTACCTAAATCCACTCATCGTGCTGCTACTAGCCTTATGACGTTGATTTCATGGCTGAGTGATATTCCATTGTACATGAGGACCACAACTTCTTTATCCATTTTTCTCTTTCCTAGGATATTTAAGGTGTAATGAAGTGGGGGTTCTTGTCAACAGAGCAGCCCTAAACTTTGGGGTGCCTGTGTCTTGCTGATTTTTAGTTTTCCCAATTCATACGCCCATGAGTGGAAGTGCCCTATGCTCTCCAAGCTGTGTTTTTTAGATGTTTCAGAACACACCGTACACTTCTCCAGAGTGGCTGTTGGCAATTTACATCCCACCCATCAGCGTAGCAAGGCTCCCATTTCTCCATGGCCGGTCCTGCATTTCTGGTTTGGACACTTTTTTCCGCATGGCCCTTTTGCCCGCTGGGAAGCGAGACTTCTTTGGAGCGCTGATTGGCCTTTCCAGGTTGCTTGGTTGGCCAAAAAGGGCGTATGCGTTTTTTCCTGAATATATTCAGGAAAAAACGCATACGCCCTTTTTGGCCAAGGGCATCATTGTCCACGTTTTGCCACTTTTCATGTGCTTTCAAGGCGATTCGAATCTACCTCCTGAAATCTGTTTTCTGCAATTCTGCCTTGCTTTCAAAGCCTCTTCGTTGCCTTCCCTTAATATATTTGTGGACGAGAGGTATCATTTAAAACTCTGCAGGTTTGTGAATTGCAGTGCCCCTGAGCTCCATTTTTCAACTCGCTTTTTTGGGAGCTGGCCGCAAAAGCGCAGGATTGCTTCAGGCCCTCTTCTGGTTCTGGGGGGCAGGCTGAGCTTGTGCTTAATTCTTCTTCCTGATGGGAAAATAGAGTGACCTGTGCCTGTCCCAACACCTAGAGCTAGTCTCTCATTGGTTCCCCCTCTTCCCGTTCATCCTCAGGACAAATTGCAGCCTGTAAGGAACAGGAGGTTAAAGGTGCTGATTCTCCAAGGAGGGAGATGGCTAGTAAATCGGCTGGAATGGCGAACCCGAGCAAAGGAGATGAGAAATGAGGTGCGTTTTAGAAACCTTTCCCGATCACACCGTGTACCATCTTCTGGGTTTCTCATGCCTGTTTTCGACCTAGGAAGATGCCCTTGAACCTGGAGATTTGGGACCCATGGGATGGGTACCATGCAGTATTACTTGAAAGGGTCTGCGTTGGCTCACCCAACCTCACCGAACCTCTCAGCCCCAAGAGTGTCCACCCTTATGTCTCAATCAGCTGTGGGTCTAGATATGGTCAATCCAGGTTGCATCACAGCCCCTGAACGAATTTTGTAAGAATTTCTCTCTCTTTCACTGTCTTTGTTTCACGGGTTTTGAAAAGTAATTTATTTTTATAATGGGGTTTAGCTGCTTTTCACGGCTGTGTTTATGCCGCTTTACACCCCCTTGACTCACTTACAGAGAGATATCAATACATAGGTTTGAAGATTCTTACTAGTCAGATATATTCTTGTGCGGTGAATAGGGGGTGTTGAGTACAGTTCACTGAGCAAGGAATAAGTCTTGTCTCTTACATATTGGGTTTATGGAACGGTATCTGAGCTAATTTGAAACCCTTGTTTTATGCATCACCCCACCTCACCTTTCCCGTTCAGCAGCCATAGTGTGTATTCTAAACGTGTGACTCTGTCCTGTTTTGTAATTCAGTTCAAGTGTAGCGGTTTTTACTTTCCCTCTAGAAGTGATATCTTATGATAAGTGTCTTTTTCTGTGTGACTTATTTCACTTAGAATCGTCGTACCTAAATCCACTCATCGTGCTGCTACTAGCCTTATGACGTTGATTTCATGGCTGAGTGATATTCCATTGTACATGAGGACCACAACTTCTTTATCCATTTTTCTCTTTCCTAGGATATTTAAGGTGTAATGAAGTGGGGGTTCTTGTCAACAGAGCAGCCCTAAACTTTGGGGTGCCTGTGTCTTGCTGATTTTTAGTTTTCCCAATTTATACGCCCATGAGTGGAAGTGCCCTATGCTCTCCAAGCTGTGTTTTTTAGATGTTTCAGAACACACCGTACACTTCTCCAGAGTGGCTGTTGGCAATTTACATCCCACCCATCAGCGTAGCAAGGCTCCCATTTCTCCATGGCCGGTCCTGCATTTCTGGTTTGGACACTTTTTTCCGCATGGCCCTTTTGCCCGCTGGGAAGCGAGACTTCTTGGAGCGCTGATTTGCCTTTCCAGGTTGCTTGGTTGGCCAAAAAGGGCGTATGCGTTTTTTCCTGAATATATTCAGGAAAAAACGCATACGCCCTTTTTGGCCAAGGGCATCATTGTCCACGTTTTGCCGCTTTTCATGTGCTTTCAAGGCGATTCGAATCTACCTCCTGAAATCTGTTTCCTGCAATTCTGCCTTGCTTTCAAAGCCTCTTCGTTGCCTTCCCTTAATATATTTGTGGACGAGAGGTATCATTTAAAACTCTGCAGGTTTGTGAATTGCAGTGCCCCTGAGCTCCATTTTTCAACTCGCTTTTTTGGGAGCTGGCCGCAAAAGCGCAGGATTGCTTCAGGCCCTCTTCTGGTTCTGGGGGGCAGGCTGAGCTTGTGCTTAATTCTTCTTCCTGATGGGAAAATAGAGTGACCTGTGCCTGTCCCAACACCTAGAGCTAGTCTCTCATTAGTTTCCCCTCTTCCCGTTCATCCTCAGGACAAATTGCAACCTGTAAGGAACAGGAGGTTAAAGGTGCTGATTCTCCAAGGAGGGAGATGGCTAGTAAATCGGCTGGAATGGCGAACCCGAGCAAAGGAGATGAGAAATGAGGTGCGTTTTAGAAACCTTTCCCGATCACACGGTGTACCATCTTCTGGGTTTCTCATGCCTGTTTTCGACGTAGGAAGATGCCCTTGAACCTGGAGATTTGGGACCCATGGGATGGGTACCATGCAGTATTACTTGAAAGGGTCTGCGTTGGCTCACCCAACCTCACCGAACCTCTCAGCCCCAAGAGTGTCCACCCTTATGTCTCAATCAGCTGTGGGTCTAGATATGGTCAATCCAGGTTGCATCACAGCCCCTGAACGAATTTTGTAAGAATTTCTCTCTCTTTCACTGTCTTTGTTTCACGGGTTTTGAAAAGTAATTTATTTTTATAATGGGGTTTAGCTGCTTTACACGGCTGTGTTTATGCCGCTTTACACCCCCTTGACTCACTTACAGAGAGATATCAATACATAGGTTTGAAGATTCTTACTAGTCAGATATATTCTTGTGCGGTGAATAGGGGGTGTTGAGTCCAGTTCACTGAAAAAGTAATAGGTCTTGTCTCTTACATATTGGGTTTATGGAACGGTATCTGAGCTAATTTGAAACCCTTGTTTTATGCATCACCCCACCTCACCTTTCCCGTTCAGCAGCCATAGTGTGTTTCCTAAACGTGTGATTCTGTTCTGTTTTGCAATTCAGTTCAAGTGTAGCGGTTTTTACATTCCCTCTAGAAGTGATATCTTATGATAAGTGTCTTTTTCTGTGTGACTTATTTCACTTAGAATCGTCGTACCTAAATCCACTCATCGTGCTGCTACTAGCCTTATGACGTTGATTTCATGGCTGAGTGATATTCCATTGTACATGAGGACCACAACTTCTTTATCCTTTTTTCTCTTTCCTAGGATATTTAAGGTGTAATGAAGTGGGGGTTCTTGTCAACAGAGCAGCCCTAAACTTTGGGGTGCCTGTGTCTTGCTGATTTTTAGTTTTCCCAATTTATACGCCCATGAGTGGAAGTGCCCTATGCTCTCCAAGCTGTGTTTTTTAGATGTTTCAGAACACACCGTACACTTCTCCAGAGTGGCTGTTGGCAATTTACATCCCACCCATCAGCGTAGCAAGGCTCCCATTTCTCCATGGCCGGTCCTGCATTTCTGGTTTGGACACTTTTTTCCGCATGGCCCTTTTGCCCGCTGGGAAGCGAGACTTCTTTGGAGCGCTGATTGGCCTTTCCAGGTTGCTTGGTTGGCCAAAAAGGGCGTATGCGTTTTTTCCTGAATATATTCAGGAAAAAACGCATACGCCCTTTTTGGCCAAGGGCATCATTGTCCACGTTTGGCCGCTTTTCATGTGCTTTCAAGGCAATTCGAATCTACCTCCTGAAATCTGTTTTCTGCAATTCTGCCTTGCTTTCAAAGCCTCTTCGTTGCCTTCCCTTAATATATTTGTGGACGAGAGGTATCATTTAAAACTCTGCAGGTTTGTGAATTGCAGTGCCCCTGAGCTCCATTTTTCAACTCGCTTTTTTGGGAGCTGGCCGCAAAAGCGCAGGATTGCTTCAGGCCCTCTTCTGGTTCTGGGGGGCAGGCTGAGCTTGTGCTTAATTCTTCTTCCTGATGGGAAAATAGAGTGACCTGTGCCTGTCCCAACACCTAGAGCTAGTCTCTCTTTGGTTCCCCCTCTTCCCGTTCATCCTCAGGACAAATTGCAACCTGTACGGAACAGGAGGTTAAAGGTGCTGATTCTCCAAGGAGGGAGATGGCTAGTAAATCGGCTGGAATGGCGAACCCGAGCAAAGGAGATGAGAAATGAGGTGCGTTTTAGAAACCTTTCCCGATCACACGGTGTACCATCTTCTGAGTTTCTCATGCCTGTTTTCGACGTAGGAAGATGCCCTTGAACCTGGAGATTTGGGACCCATGGGATGGGTACCATGCAGTATTACTTGAAAGGGTCTGCGTTGGCTCACCCAACCTCACCGAACCTCTCAGCCCCAAGAGTGTCCACCCTTATGTCTCAATCAGCTGTGGGTCTAGATATGGTCAATCCAGGTTGCATCACAGCCCCTGAACGAATTTTGTAAGAATTTCTCTCTCTTTCACTGTCTTTGTTTCACGGGTTTTGAAAAGTAATTTATTTTTATAATGGGGTTTAGCTGCTTTTCACGGCTGTGTTTATGCCGCTTTACACCCCCTTGACTCACTTACAGAGAGATATCAATACATAGGTTTGAAGATTCTTACTAGTCAGATATATTCTTGTGCGGTGAATAGGGGGTGTTGAGTCCAGGTCACTGAGCAAGGAATAAGTCTTGTCTCTTACATATTGGGTTTATGGAACGGTATCTGAGCTAATTTGAAACCCTTGTTTTATGCATCACCCCACCTCACCTTTCCCGTTCAGCAGCCATAGTGTGTTTCCTAAACGTATGACTCTGTTCTGTTTTGTAATTCAGTTCAAGTGTAGCGGTTTTTACATTCCCTCTAGAAGTGATATCTTATGATAAGTGTCTTTTTCTGTGTGACTTATTTCACTTAGAATCGTCGTACCTAAATCCACTCATCGTGCTGCTACTAGCCTTATGACGTTGATTTCATGGCTGAGTGATATTCCATTGTACATGAGGACCACAACTTCTTTATCCATTTTTCTCTTTCCTAGGATATTTAAGGTGTAATGAAGTGGGGGTTCTTGTCAACAGAGCAGCCCTAAACTTTGGGGTGCCTGTGTCTTGCTGATTTTTAGTTTTCCCAATTTATACGCCCATGAGTGGAAGTGCCCTATGCTCTCCAAACTGTGTTTTTTAGATGTTTCAGAACACACCGTACACTTCTCCAGAGTGGCTGTTGGCAATTTACATCCCACCCATCAGCGTAGCAAGGCTCCCATTTCTCCATGGCCGGTCCTGCATTTCTGGTTTGGACACTTTTTTCCGCATGGCCCTTTTGCCCGCTGGGAAGCGAGACTTCTTTGGAGCGCTGATTTGCCTTTCCAGGTTGCTTGGTTCGCCAAAAAGGGCGTATGCGTTTTTTCCTGAATATATTCAGGAAAAAACGCATACGCCCTTTTTGGCCAAGGGCATCATTGTCCACGTTTGGCCGCTTTTCATGTGCTTTCAAGGCGATTCGAATCTACCTCCTGAAATCTGTTTCCTGCAATTCTGCCTTGCTTTCAAAGCCTCTTCGTTGCCTTCCCTTAATATATTTGTGGACGAGAGGTATCATTTAAAACTCTGCAGGTTTGTGAATTGCAGTGCCCCTGAGCTCCATTTTTCAACTCGCTTTTTTGGGAGCTGGCCGCAAAAGCGCAGGATTGCTTCAGGCCCTCTTCTGGTTCTGGGGGGCAGGCTGAGCTTGTGCTTAATTCTTCTTCCTGATGGGAAAATAGAGTGACCTGTGCCTGTCCCAACACCTAGAGCTAGTCTCTCATTGGTTCCCCCTCTTCCCGTTCATCCTCAGGACAAATTGCAACCTGTACGGAACAGGAGGTTAAAGGTGCTGATTCTCCAAGGAGGGAGATGGCTAGTAAATCGGCTGGAATGGCGAACCCGAGCAAAGGAGATGAGAAATGAGGTGCGTCTTAGAAACCTTTCCCGATCACACGGTGTACCATCTTCTGGGTTTCTCATGCATGTTTTCGAGGTGGGAAGTTGCCCTTGAACCTGGAGATTTGGGACCCATGGGATGGGTACCATGCAGTATTACTTGAAAGGGTCTGCGTTGGCTCACCCAACCTCACCGAACCTCTCAGCCCCAAGAGTGTCCACCCTTATGTCTCAATCAGCTGTGTGTCTGGATATGGTCAATCCAGGTTGAATCACAGCCCCTGAACGAATTTTGTAAGAAATTCTCTCTCTTTCACTGTCTTTGTTTCACGGGTTTTGAAAAGTAATTTATTTTTATAATGGGGTTTAGCTGCTTTTCACGGCTGTGTTTATGCCGCTTTACACCCCCTTGACTCACTTACAGAGAGATATCAATACATAGGTTTGAAGATTCTTACTAGTCAGATATATTCTTGTGCGGTGAATAGGGGGTGTTGAGTCCAGTTCACTGAAAAAGGAATAGGTCTTGTCTCTTACATATTGGGTTTATGGAACGGTATCTGAGCTAATTTGAAACCCTTGTTTTATGCATCACCCCACCTCACCTTTGCCGTTCAGCAGCCATAGTGTGTTTCCTAAACGTGTGACTCTGTCCTGTTTTGTAATTCAGTTCAAGTATAGCGGTTTTTACATTCCCTCTAGAAGTGATATCTTATGATAAGTGTCTTTTTCTGTGTGACTTATTTCACTTAGAATCGTCGTACCTAAATCCACTCATCGTGCTGCTACTAGCCTTATGACGTTGATTTCATGGCTGAGTGATATTCCATTGTACATGAGGACCACAACTTCTTTATCCATTTTTCTCTTTCCTAGGATATTTAAGGTGTAATGACGTGGGGGTTCTTGTCAACAGAGCAGCCCTAAACTTTGGGGTGCCTGTGTCTGGCTGATTTTTAGTTTTCCCAATTTATACGCCCATGAGTGGAAGTGCCCTATGCTCTCCAAGCTGTGTTTTTTAGATGTTTCAAAACACACCGTACAGTTCTCCAGAGTGGCTGTTGGCAATTTACATCCCACCCATCAGCGTAGCAAGGCTCCCATTTCTCCATGGCCGGTCCTGCATTTCTGGTTTGGACACTTTTTTCCGCATGGCCCTTTTGCCCGCTGGGAAGCGAGACTTCTTTGGAGCGCAGATTTGCCTTTCCAGGTTGCTTGGTTGGCCAAAAAGGGCGTATGCGTTTTTTCCTGAATATATTCAGGAAAAAACGCATACGCTCTTTTTGGCCAAGGGCATCATTGTCCACGTTTGGCCGCTTTTCATGTGCTTTCAAGGCGATTCGAATCTACCTCCTGAAATCTGTTTCCTGCAATTCTGCCTTGCTTTCAAAGCCTCTTCGTTGCCTTCCCTTAATATATTTGTGGATGAGAGGTATCATTTAAAACTCGGCAGGTTTGTGAATTGCAGTGCCCCTGAGCTCCATTTTTCAACTCGCTTTTTTGGGAGCTGGCCGCAAAAGCGCAGGATTGCTTCAGGCCCTCTTCTGGTTCTGGGGGGCAGGCTGAGCTTGTGCTTAATTCTTCTTCCTGATGGGAAAATAGAGTGACCTGTGCCTGTCCCAACACCTATAGCTAGTCTCTCATTGGTTCCCCCTCTTCCCGTTCATCCTCAGGACAAATTGCAACCTGTACGGAACAGGAGGTTAAAGGTGCTGATTCTCCAAGGAGGGAGATGGCTAGTAAATCGGCTGGAATGGCGAAACAGAGCAAAGGAGATGAGAAATGAGGTGCGTTTTAGAAACCTTTCCCGATCACACTGTGTACCATCTTCTGGGTTTCTCATGCATGTTTTCGACGTAGGAAGATGCCCTTGAACCTGGAGATTTGGGACCCATGTGATGGGTACCATGCAGTATTACTTGAAAGGGTCTGCGTTGGCTCACCAAACCTCGCCGAACCTCTCAGCACCAAGAGTGTCCACCCTTATGTCTCAATCAGCTGTGGGTCTAGATATGGTCAATCCAGGTTGAATCACAGCCCCTGAACGAATTTTGTAAGAAATTCTCTCTCTTTCACTGTCTTTGTTTCACGGGTTTTGAAAAGTAATTTATTTTTATAATGGGGTTTAGCTGCTTTTCACGGCTGTGTTTATGCCGCTTTACACCCCCTTGACTCACTTACAGAGAGATATCAATACATAGGTTTGAAGATTCTTACTAGTCAGATATATTTTTGTGCGGTGAATAGGGGGTGTTGAGTCCAGTTCACTGAGCAAGGAATAAGTCTTGTCTCTTACATATTGGGTTTATGGAACGGTATCTGAGCTAATTTGAAACCCTTGTTTTATGCATCACCCCACCTCACCTTTCCCGTTCAGCAGCCATAGTGTGTTTCCTAAACGTATGACTCTGTTCTGTTTTGTAATTCAGTTCAGGTGTAGCGGTTTTTACATTCCCTCTAGAAGTGATATCTTATGATAAGTGTCTTTTTCTGTGTGACTTATTTCACTTAGAATCGTCGTACCTAAATCCACTCATCGTGCTGCTACTAGCCTTATGACGTGGATTTCATGGCTGAGTGATATTCCATTGTACATGAGGACCACAACTTCTTTATCCATTTTTCTCTTTCCTAGGATATTTAAGGTGTAATGACGTGGGGGTTCTTGTCAACAGAGCAGCCCTAAACTTTGGGGTGCCTGTGTCTGGCTGATTTTTAGTTTTCCCAATTTATACGCCCATGAGTGGAAGTGCCCTATGCTCTCCAAGCTGTGTTTTTTAGATGTTTCAGAACACACCGTACAGTTCTCCAGAGTGGCTGTTGGCAATTTACATCCCACCCATCAGCGTAGCAAGGCTCCCATTTCTCCATGGCCGGTCCTGCATTTCTGGTTTGGACACTTTTTTCCGCATGGCCCTTTTGCCCGCTGGGAAGAGAGACTTCTTTGGAGCGCAGATTTGACTTTCCAGGTTGCTTGGTTGGCCAAAAAGGGCGTATGCGTTTTTTCCCGAATATATTCAGGAAAAAACGCATACGCCCTTTTTGGCCAAGGGCATCATTGTCCACGTTTGGCCGCTTTTCATGTGCTTTCAAGGCGATTCGAATCTACCTCCTGAAATCTGTTTCCTGCAATTCTGCCTTGCTTTCAAAGCCTCTTCGTTGCCTTCCCTTAATATATTTGTGGACGAGAGGTATCATTTAAAACTCGGCAGGTTTGTGAATTGCAGTGCCCCTGAGCTCCATTTTTCAACTCGCTTTTTTGGGAGCTGGCCGCAAAAGCGCAGGATTGCTTCAGGCCCTCTTCTGGTTCTGGGGGGCAGGCTGAGCTTGTGCTTAATTCTTCTTCCTGATGGGAAAATAGAGTGACCTGTGCCTGTCCCAACACCTAGAGCTAGTCTCTCATTGGTTCCCCCTCTTCCCGTTCATCCTCAGGACAAATTGCAACCTGTACGGAACAGGAGGTTAAAGGTGCTGATTCTCCAAGGAGGGAGATGGCTAGTAAATCGGCTGGAATGGCGAACCCGAGCCAAGGAGATGAGAAATGAGGTGCGTTTTAGAAAACTTTCCCGATCACACGGTGTACCATCTTCTGGGTTTCTCATGCATGTTTTCGAGGTGGGAAGTTGCCCTTGAACCTGGAGATTTGGGACCCATGGGATGGGTACCATGCAGTATTACTTGAAAGGGTCTGCGTTGGCTCACCCAACCTCACCGAACCTCTCAGCCCCAAGAGTGTCCACCCTTATGTCTCAATCAGCTGTGTGTCTGGATATGGTCAATCCAGGTTGAATCACAGCCCCTGAACGAATTTTGTAAGAATTTCTCTCTCTTTCACTGTCTTTGTTTCACGGGTTTTGAAAAGTAATTTATTTTTATAATGGGGTTTAGCTGCTTTTCACGGCTGTGTTTATGCCGCTTTACACCGCCTTGACTCACTTACAGAGAGATATCAATACATAGGTTTGAAGATTCTTACTAGTCAGATATATTCTTGTGCGGTGAATAGGGGGTGTTGAGTCCAGTTCACTGAAAAAGGAATAGGTCTTGTCTCTTACATATTGGGTTTATGGAACGGTATCTGAGCTAATTTGAAACCCTTGTTTTATGCATCACCCCACCTCACCTTTCCCGTTCAGCAGCCATAGTGTGTTTCCTAAACGTGTGACTCTGTCCTGTTTTGTAATTCAGTTCAAGTGTAGCGGTTTTTACATTCCCTCTAGAAGTGATATCTTATGATAAGTGTCTTTTTCTGTGTGACTTATTTCACTTAGAATCGTCGTACCTAAATCCACTCATCGTGCTGCTACTAGCCTTATGACGTTGATTTCATGGCTGAGTGATATTCCATTGTACATGAGGACCACAACTTCTTTATCCATTTTTCTCTTTCCTAGGATATTTAAGGTGTAATGACGTGGGGGTTCTTGTCAACAGAGCAGCCCTAAACTTTGGGGTGCCTGTGTCTGGCTGATTTTTAGTTTTCCCAATTTATACGCCCATGAGTGGAAGTGCCCTATGCTCTCCAAGCTGTGTTTTTTAGATGTTTCAGAACACACCGTACAGTTCTCCAGAGTGGCTGTTGGCAATTTACATCCCACCCATCAGCGTAGCAAGGCTCCCATTTCTCCATGGCCGGTCCTGCATTTCTGGTTTGGACACTTTTTTCCGCATGGCCCTTTTGCCCGCTGGGAAGCGAGACTTCTTTGGAGCGCAGATTTGCCTTTCCAGGTTGCTTGGTTGGCCAAAAAGGGCGTATGCGTTTTTTCCTGAATATATTCAGGAAAAAACGCATACGCCCTTTTTGGCCAAGGGCATCATTGTCCACGTTTGGCCGCTTTTCATGTGCTTTCAAGGCGATTCGAATCTACCTCCTGAAATCTGTTTCCTGCAATTCTGCCTTGCTTTCAAAGCCTCTTCGTTGCCTTCCCTTAATATATTTGTGGACGAGAGGTATCATTTAAAACTCTGCAGGGTTGTGAATTGCAGTGCCCCTGAGCTCCATTTTTCAACTCGCTTTTTAAGGAGCTGGCCGCAAAAGCGCAGGATTGCTTCAGGCCCTCTTCTGGTTCTGGGGGGCAGGCTGAGCTTGTGCTTAATTCTTCTTCCTGATGGGAAAATAGAGTGACCTGTGCCTGTCCCAACACCTAGAGCTAGTCTCTCATTGGTTCCCCCTCTTCCCGTTCATCCTCAGGACAAATTGCAAACTGTACGGAACAGGAGGTTAAAGGTGCTGATTCTCCAAGGAGGGAGATGGCTAGTAAATCGGCTGGAATGGCGAACCCGAGCCAAGGAGATGAGAAATGAGGTGCGTTTTAGAAACCTTTCCCGATCACACGGTGTACCATCTTCTGGGTTTCTCATGCCTGTTTTCGACGTAGGAAGATGCCCTTGAACCTGGAGATTTGGGACCCATGGGATGGGTACCATGCAGTATTACTTGAAAGGGTCTGCGTTGCCTCACCCAACCTCACCGAACGTCTCAGCCCCAAGAGTGTCCACCCTTATGTCTCAATCAGCTGTGGGTCTAGATATGGTCAATCCAGGTTGCATCACAGCCCCTGAACGAATTTTGTAAGAATTTCTCTCTCTTTCACTGTCTTTGTTTCACGGGTTTTGAAAAGTAATTTATTTTTATAATGGGGTTTAGCTGCTTTTCACGGCTGTGTTTATGCCGCTTTACACCCCCTTGACTCACTTACAGAGAGATATCAATACATAGGTTTGAAGATTCTTACTAGTCAGATATATTCTTGTGCGGTGAATAGGGGGTGTTGAGTCCAGTTCACTGAAAAAGGAATAGGTCTTGTCTCTTACATATTGGGTTTATGGAACGGTATCTGAGCTAATTTGAAACCCTTGTTTTATGCATCACCCCACCTCACCTTTCCCGTTCAGCAGCCATAGTGTGTTTCCTAAACGTGTGACTCTGTCCTGTTTTGTAATTCAGTTCAAGTGTAGCGGTATTTACATTCCCTCTAGAAGTGATATCTTATGATAAGTGTCTTTTTCTGTGTGACTTATTTCACTTAGAATCGTCGTACCTAAATCCACTCATCGTGCTGCTACTAGCCTTATGACGTTGATTTCATGGCTGAGTGATATTCCATTGTACATGAGGACCACAACTTCTTTATCCATTTTTCTCTTTCCTAGGATATTTAAGGTGTAATGACGTGGGGGTTCTTGTCAACAGAGCAGCCCTAAACTTTTGGGTGCCTGTGTCTGGCTGATTTTTAGTTTTCCCAATTTATACGCCCATGAGTGGAAGTGCCCTATGCTCTCCAAGCTGTGTTTTTTAGATGTTTCAGAACACACCGTACAGTTCTCCAGAGTGGCTGTTGGCAATTTACATCCCACCCATCAGCGAAGCAAGGCTCCCATTTCTCCATGGCCGGTCCTGCATTTCTGGTTTGGACACTTTTTTCCGCATGGCCCTTTTGCCCGCTGGGAGGCGAGAGTTCTTTGGAGCGCAGATTTGCCTTTCCAGGTTGCTTGGTTGGCCAAAAAGGGCGTATGCGTTTTTTCCTGAATATATTCAGGAAAAAACGCATACGCCCTTTTTGGCCAAGGGCATCATTGTCCACGTTTGGCCGCTTTTCATGTGCTTTCAAGGCGATTCGAATCTACCTCCTGAAATCTGTTTCCTGCAATTCTGCCTTGCTTTCAAAGCCTCTTCGTTGCCTTCCCTTAATATATTTGTGGACGAGAGGTATCATTTAAAACTCGGCAGGTTTGTGAATTGCAGTGCCCCTGAGCTCCATTTTTCAACTCGCTTTTTTGGGAGCTGGCCGCAAAAGCGCAGGATTGCTTCAGGCCCTCTTCTGGTTCTGGGGGGCAGGCTGAGCTTGTGCTTAATTCTTCTTCCTGATGGGAAAATAGAGTGACCTGTGCCTGTCCCAACACCTAGAGCTAGTCTCTCATTGCTTCCCCCTCTTCCCGTTCATCCTCAGGACAAATTGCAACCTGTACGGAACAGGAGGTTAAAGGTGCTGATTCTCCAAGGAGGGAGATGGCTAGTAAATCGGCTGGAATGGCGAACCCGAGCAAAGGAGATGAGAAATGAGGTGCGTTTTAGAAACCTTTCCCGATCACACGGTGTACCATCTTCTGGGTTTCTCATGCATGTTTTCGAGGTGGGAAGTTGCCCTTGAACCTGGAGATTTGGGACCCATGGGATGGGTACCATGCAGTATTACTTGAAAGGGTCTGCGTTGGCTCACCCAACCTCACCGAACCTCTCAGCCCCAAGAGTGTCCACCCTTATGTCTCAATCAGCTGTGTGTCTGGATATGGTCAATCCAGGTTGAATCACAGCCCCTGAACGAATTTTGTAAGAATTTCTCTCTCTTTCACTGTCTTTGTTTCACGGGTTTTGAAAAGTAATTTATTTTTATAATGGGGTTTAGCTGCTTTTCACGGCTGTGTTTATGCCGCTTTACACCGCCTTGACTCACTTACAGAGAGATATCAATACATAGGTTTGAAGATTCTTACTAGTCAGATATATTCTTGTGCGGTGAATAGGGGGTGTTGAGTCCAGTTCACTGAAAAAGGAATAGGTCTTGTCTCTTACATATTGGGTTTATGGAACGGTATCTGAGCTAATTTGAAACCCTTGTTTTATGCATCACCCCACCTCACCTTTCCCGTTCAGCAGCCATAGTGTGTTTCCTAAACGTGTGACTCTGTCCTGTTTTGTAATTCAGTTCAAGTGTAGCGGTTTTTACATTCCCTCTAGAAGTGATATCTTATGATAAGTGTCTTTTTCTGTGTGACTTATTTCACTTAGAATCGTCGTACCTAAATCCACTCATCGTGCTGCTACTAGCCTTATGACGTTGATTTCATGGCTGAGTGATATTCCATTGTACATGAGGACCACAACTTCTTTATCCATTTTTCTCTTTCCTAGGATATTTAAGGTGTAATGACGTGGGGGTTCTTGTCAACAGAGCAGCCCTAAACTTTGGGGTGCCTGTGTCTGGCTGATTTTTAGTTTTCCCAATTTATACGCCCATGAGTGGAAGTGCCCTATGCTCTCCAAGCTGTGTTTTTTAGATGTTTCAGAACACACCGTACACTTCTCCAGAGTGGCTGTTGGCAATTTACATCCCACCCATCAGCGAAGCAAGGCTCCCATTTCTCCATGGCCGGTCCTGCATTTCTGGTTTGGACACTTTTTTCCGCATGGCCCTTTTGCCCGCTGGGAAGCGAGAGTTCTTTGGAGCGCAGATTTGCCTTTCCAGGTTGCTTGGTTGGCCAAAAAGGGCGTATGCGTTTTTTCCTGAATATATTCAGGAAAAAACGCATACGCCCTTTTTGGCCAAGGGCATCATTGTCCACGTTTGGCCGCTTTTCATGTGCTTTCAAGGCGATTCGAATCTACCTCCTGAAATTTGTTTCCTGCAATTCTGCCTTGCTTTCAAAGCCTCTTCGTTGCCTTCCCTTAATATATTTGTGGACGAGAGGTATCATTTAAAACTCTGCAGGTTTGTGAATTGCAGTGCCCCTGAGCTCCATTTTTCAACTCGCTTTTTTGGGAGCTGGCCGCAAAAGCGCAGGATTGCTTCAGGCCCTCTTCTGGTTCTGGGGGGCAGGCTGAGCTTGTGCTTAATTCTTCTTCCTGATGCGAAAATAGAGTGACCTGTGCCTGTCCCAACACCTAGAGCTAGTCTCTCATTGGTTCCCCCTCTTCCCGTTCATCCTCAGGACAAATTGCAACCTGTACGGAACAGGAGGTTAAAGGTGCTGATTCTCCAGGGAGGGAGATGGCTAGTAAATCGGCTGGAATGGCGAACCCGAGCAAAGGAGATGAGAAATGAGGTGCGTTTTAGAAACCTTTCCCGATCACACGGTGTACCATCTTCTGGGTTTCTCATGCATGTTTTCGAGGTGGGAAGTTGCCCTTGAACCTGGAGATTTGGGACCCATGGGATGGGTACCATGCAGTATTACTTGAAAGGGTCTGGGTTGGCTCACCCAACCTCACCGAACCTCTCAGCCCCAAGAGTGTCCACCCTTATGTCTCAATCAGCTGTGTGTCTGGATATGGTCAATCCAGGTTGAGTCACAGCCCCTGAACGAATTTTGTAAGAATTTCTCTCTCTTTCACTGTCTTTGTTTCACGGGTTTTGAAAAGTAATTTATTTTTATAATGGGGTTTAGCTGCTTTTCACGGCTGTGTTTATGCCGCTTTACACCGCCTTGACTCACTTACAGAGAGATATCAATACATAGGTTTGAAGATTCTTACTAGTCAGATATATTCTTGTGCGGTGAATAGGGGGTGTTGAGTCCAGTTCACTGAAAAAGGAATAGGTCTTGTCTCTTACATATTGGGTTTATGGAACGGTATCTGAGCTAATTTGAAACCCTTGTTTTATGCATCACCCCACCTCACCTTTCCCGTTCAGCAGCCATAGTGTGTTTCCTAAACGTGTGACTCTGTCCTGTTTTGTAATTCAGTTCAAGTGTAGCTGTTTTTACATTCCCTCTAGAAGTGATATCTTATGATAAGTGTCTTTTTCTGTGTGACTTATTTCACTTAGAATCGTCGTACCTAAATCCACTCATCGTGCTGCTACTAGCCTTATGACGTTGATTTCATGGCTGAGTGATATTCCATTGTACATGAGGACCACAATTTCTTTATCCATTTTTCTCTTTCCTAGGATATTTAAGGTGTAATGACGTGGGGGTTCTTGTCAACAGAGCAGCCCTAAACTTTGGGGTGCCTGTGTCTGGCTGATTTTTAGTTTTCCCAATTTATACGCCCATGAGTGGAAGTGCCCTATGCTCTCCAAGCTGTGTTTTTTAGATGTTTCAGAACACACCGTACAGTTCTCCAGAGTGGCTGTTGGCAATTTACATCCCACCCATCAGCGTAGCAAGGCTCCCATTTCTCCATGGCCGGTCCTGCATTTCTGGTTTGGACACTTTTTTCCGCATGGCCCTTTTGCCCGCTGGGAAGCGAGACTTCTTTGGAGCGCAGATTTGCCTTTCCAGGTTGCTTGGTTGGCCAAAAAGGGCGTATGCGTTTTTTCCCGAATATATTCAGGAAAAAACGCATACGCCCTTTTTGGCCAAGGGCATCATTGTCCACGTTTGGCCGCTTTTCATGTGCTTTCAAGGCGATTCGAATCTACCTCCTGAAATCTGTTTCCTGCAATTCTGCCTTGCTTTCAAAGCCTCTTCGTTGCCTTCCCTTAATATATTTGTGGACGAGAGGTATCATTTAAAACTCTGCAGGTTTGTGAATTGCAGTGCCCCTGAGCTCCATTTTTCAACTCGCTTTTTTGGGAGCTGGCCGCAAAAGCGCAGGATTGCTTCAGGCCCTCTTCTGGTTCTGGGGGGCAGGCTGAGCTTGTGCTTAATTCTTCTTCCTGATGGGAAAATAGAGTGACCTGTGCCTGTCCCAACACCTAGAGCTAGTCTCTCATTGGTTCCCCCTCTTCCCGTTCATCCTCAGGACAAATTGCAACCTGTACGGAACAGGAGGTTAAAGGTGCTGATTCTCCAAGGAGGGAGATGGCTAGTAAATCGGCTGGAATGGCGAACCCGAGCAAAGGAGATGAGAAATGAGGTGCGTTTTAGAAACCTTTCCCGATCACACGGTGTACCATCTTCTGGGTTTCTCATGCATGTTTTCGAGGTGGGAAGTTGCCCTTGAACCTGGAGATTTGGGACCCATGGGATGGGTACCATGCAGTATTACTTGAAAGGGTCTGCGTTGGCTCACCCAACCTCACCGAACCTCTCAGCCCCAAGAGTGTCCACCCTTATGTCTCAATCAGCTGTGTGTCTGGATATGGTCAATCCAGGTTGAATCACAGCCCCTGAACGAATTTTGTAAGAATTTCTCTCTCTTTCACTGTCTTTGTTTCACGGGTTTTGAAAAGTAATTTATTTTTATAATGGGGTTTAGCTGCTTTTCACGGCTGTGTTTATGCCGCTTTACACCCCCTTGACTCACTTACAGAGAGATATCAATACATAGGTTTGAAGATTCTTACTAGTCAGATATATTCTTGTGCGGTGAATAGGGGGTGTTGAGTCCAGTTCACTGAAAAAGGAATAGGTCTTGTCTCTTACATATTGGGTTTATGGAACGGTATCTGAGCTAATTTGAAACCCTTGTTTTATGCATCACCCCACCTCACCTTTCCCGTTCAGCAGCCATAGTGTGTTTCCTAAACGTGTGACTCTGTCCTGTTTTGTAATTCAGTTCAAGTGTAGCGGTTTTTACATTCCCTCTAGAAGTGATATCTTATGATAAGTGTCTTTTTCTGTGTGACTTATTTCACTTAGAATCGTCGTACCTAAATCCACTCATCGTGCTGCTACTAGCCTTATGACGTTGATTTCATGGCTGAGTGATATTCCATTGTACATGAGGACCACAACTTCTTTATCCATTTTTCTCTTTCCTAGGATATTTAAGGTGTAATGACGTGGGGGTTCTTGTCAACAGAGCAGCCCTAAACTTTGGGGTGCCTGTGTCTGGCTGATTTTTAGTTTTCCCAATTTATACGCCCATGAGTGGAAGTGCCCTATGCTATCCAAGCTGTGTTTTTTAGATGTTTCAGAACACACCGTACAGTTCTCCAGAATGGCTGTTGGCAATTTACATCCCACCCATCAGCGTAGCAAGGCTCCCATTTCTCCATGGCCGGTCCTGCATTTCTGGTTTGGACACTTTTTTCCGCATGGCCCTTTTGCCCGCTGGGAAGCGAGACTTCTTTGGAGCGCAGATTTGCCTTTCCAGGTTGCTTGGTTGGCCAAAAAGGGCGTATGCGTTTTTTCCTGAATATATTCAGGAAAAAACGCATACGCCCTTTTTGGCCAAGGGCATCATTGTCCACGTTTGGCCGCTTTTCATGTGCTTTCAAGGCGATTCGAATCTACCTCCTGAAATCTGTTTCCTGCAATTCTGCCTTGCTTTCAAAGCCTCTTCGTTGCCTTCCCTTAATATATTTGTGGACGAGAGGTATCATTTAAAACTCGGCAGGTTTGTGAATTGCAGTGCCCCTGAGCTCCATTTTTCAACTCGCTTTTTTGGGAGCTGGCCGCAAAAGCGCAGGATTGCTTCAGGCCCTCTTCTGGTTCTGGGGGGCAGGCTGAGCTTGTGCTTAATTCTTCTTCCTGATGGGAAAATAGAGTGACCTGTGCCTGTCCCAACACCTAGAGCTAGTCTCTCATTGCTTCCCCCTCTTCCCGTTCATCCTCAGGACAAATTGCAACCTGTACGGAACAGGAGGTTAAAGGTGCTGATTCTCCAAGGAGGGAGATGGCTAGTAAATCGGCTGGAATGGCGAACCCGAGCAAAGGAGATGAGAAATGAGGTGCGTTTTAGAAACCTTTCCCGATCACACGGTGTACCATCTTCTGGGTTTCTCATGCATGTTTTCGAGGTGGGAAGTTGCCCTTGAACCTGGAGATTTGGGACCCATGGGATGGGTACCATGCAGTATTACTTGAAAGGGTCTGCGTTGGCTCACCCAACCTCACCGAACCTCTCAGCCCCAAGAGTGTCCACCCTTATGTCTCAATCAGCTGTGTGTCTGGATATGGTCAATCCAGGTTGAATCACAGCCCCTGAACGAATTTTGTAAGAATTTCTCTCTCTTTCACTGTCTTTGTTTCACGGGTTTTGAAAAGTAATTTATTTTTATAATGGGGTTTAGCTGCTTTTCACGGCTGTGTTTATGCCGCTTTACACCCCCTTGACTCACTTACAGAGAGATATCAATACATAGGTTTGAAGATTCTTACTAGTCAGATATATTCTTGTGCGGTGAATAGGGGGTGTTGAGTCCAGTTCACTGAAAAAGGAATAGGTCTTGTCTCTTACATATTGGGTTTATGGAACGGTATCTGAGCTAATTTGAAACCCTTGTTTTATGCATCACCCCACCTCACCTTTCCCGTTCAGCAGCCATAGTGTGTTTCCTAAACGTGTGACTCTGTCCTGTTTTGTAATTCAGTTCAAGTGTAGCGGTTTTTACATTCCCTCTAGAAGTGATATCTTATGATAAGTGTCTTTTTCTGTGTGACTTATTTCACTTAGAATCGTCGTACCTAAATCCACTCATCGTGCTGCTACTAGCCTTATGACGTTGATTTCATGGCTGAGTGATATTCCATTGTACATGAGGACCACAACTTCTTTATCCATTTTTCTCTTTCCTAGGATATTTAAGGTGTAATGACGTGGGGGTTCTTGTCAACAGAGCAGCCCTAAACTTTGGGGTGCCTGTGTCTGGCTGATTTTTAGTTTTCCCAATTTATACGCCCATGAGTGGAAGTGCCCTATGCTCTCCAAGCTGTGTTTTTTAGATGTTTCAGAACACACCGTACACTTCTCCAGAGTGGCTGTTGGCAATTTACATCCCACCCATCAGCGAAGCAAGGCTCCCATTTCTCCATGGCCGGTCCTGCATTTCTGGTTTGGACACTTTTTTCCGCATGGCCCTTTTGCCCGCTGGGAAGCGAGAGTTCTTTGGAGCGCAGATTTGCCTTTCCAGGTTGCTTGGTTGGCCAAAAAGGGCGTATGCGTTTTTTCCTGAATATATTCAGGAAAAAACGCATACGCCCTTTTTGGCCAAGGGCATCATTGTCCACGTTTTGCCGCTTTTCATGTGCTTTCAAGGCGATTCGAATCTACCTCCTGAAATTTGTTTCCTGCAATTCTGCCTTGCTTTCAAAGCCTCTTCGTTGCCTTCCCTTAATATATTTGTGGACGAGAGGTATCATTTAAAACTCTGCAGGTTTGTGAATTGCAGTGCCCCTGAGCTCCATTTTTCAACTCGCTTTTTTGGGAGCTGGCCGCAAAAGCGCAGGATTGCTTCAGGCCCTCTTCTGGTTCTGGGGGGCAGGCTGAGCTTGTGCTTAATTCTTCTTCCTGATGGGAAAATAGAGTGACCTGTGCCTGTCCCAACACCTAGAGCTAGTCTCTCATTGGTTCCCCCTCTTCCCGTTCATCCTCAGGACAAATTGCAACCTGTACGGAACAGGAGGTTAAAGGTGCTGATTCTCCAAGGAGGGAGATGGCTAGTAAATCGGCTGGAATGGCGAACCCGAGCAAAGGAGATGAGAAATGAGGTGCGTTTTAGAAACCTTTCCCGATCACACGGTGTACCATCTTCTGGGTTTCTCATGCATGTTTTCGAGGTGGGAAGTTGCCCTTGAACCTGGAGATTTGGGACCCATGGGATGGGTACCATGCAGTATTACTTGAAAGGGTCTGCGTTGGCTCACCCAACCTCACCGAACCTCTCAGCCCCAAGAGTGTCCACCCTTATGTCTCAATCAGCTGTGTGTCTGGATATGGTCAATCCAGGTTGAGTCACAGCCCCTGAACGAATTTTGTAAGAATTTCTCTCTCTTTCACTGTCTTTGTTTCACGGGTTTTGAAAAGTAATTTATTTTTATAATGGGGTTTAGCTGCTTTTCACGGCTGTGTTTATGCCGCTTTACACCGCCTTGACTCACTTACAGAGAGATATCAATACATAGGTTTGAAGATTCTTACTAGTCAGATATATTCTTGTGCGGTGAATAGGGGGTGTTGAGTCCAGTTCACTGAAAAAGGAATAGGTCTTGTCTCTTACATATTGGGTTTATGGAACGGTATCTGAGCTAATTTGAAACCCTTGTTTTATGCATCACCCCACCTCACCTTTCCCGTTCAGCAGCCATAGTGTGTTTCCTAAACGTGTGACTCTGTCCTGTTTTGTAATTCAGTTCAAGTGTAGCGGTTTTTACATTCCCTCTAGAAGTGATATCTTATGATAAGTGTCTTTTTCTGTGTGACTTATTTCACTTAGAATCGTCGTACCTAAATCCACTCATCGTGCTGCTACTAGCCTTATGACGTTGATTTCATGGCTGAGTGATATTCCATTGTACATGAGGACCACAACTTCTTTATCCATTTTTCTCTTTCCTAGGATATTTAAGGTGTAATGACGTGGGGGTTCTTGTCAACAGAGCAGCCCTAAACTTTGGGGTGCCTGTGTCTGGCTGATTTTTAGTTTTCCCAATTTATACGCCCATGAGTGGAAGTGCCCTATGCTATCCAAGCTGTGTTTTTTAGATGTTTCAGAACACACCGTACAGTTCTCCAGAGTGGCTGTTGGCAATTTACATCCCACCCATCAGCGTAGCAAGGCTCCCATTTCTCCATGGCCGGTCCTGCATTTCTGGTTTGGACACTTTTTTCCGCATGGCCCTTTTGCCCGCTGGGAAGCGAGACTTCTTTGGAGCGCAGATTTGCCTTTCCAGGTTGCTTGGTTGGCCAAAAAGGGCGTATGCGTTTTTTCCTGAATATATTCAGGAAAAAACGCATACGCCCTTTTTGGCCAAGGGCATCATTGTCCACGTTTGGCCGCTTTTCATGTGCTTTCAAGGCGATTCGAATCTACCTCCTGAAATCTGTTTCCTGCAATTCTGCCTTGCTTTCAAAGCCTCTTCGTTGCCTTCCCTTAATATATTTGTGGACGAGAGGTATCATTTAAAACTCTGCAGGTTTGTGAATTGCAGTGCCCCTGAGCTCCATTTTTCAACTCGCTTTTTTGGGAGCTGGCCGCAAAAGCGCAGGATTGCTTCAGGCCCTCTTCTGGTTCTGGGGGGCAGGCTGAGCTTGTGCTTAATTCTTCTTCCTGATGGGAAAATAGAGTGACCTGTGCCTGTCCCAACACCTAGAGCTAGTCTCTCATTGCTTCCCCCTCTTCCCGTTCATCCTCAGGACAAATTGCAACCTGTACGGAACAGGAGGTTAAAGGTGCTGATTCTCCAAGGAGGGAGATGGCTAGTAAATCGGCTGGAATGGCGAACCCGAGCAAAGGAGATGAGAAATGAGGTGCGTTTTAGAAACCTTTCCCGATCACACGGTGTACCATCTTCTGGGTTTCTCATGCATGTTTTCGAGGTGGGAAGTTGCCCTTGAACCTGGAGATTTGGGACCCATGGGATGGGTACCATGCAGTATTACTTGAAAGGGTCTGCGTTGGCTCACCCAACCTCACCGAACCTCTCAGCCCCAAGAGTGTCCACCCTTATGTCTCAATCAGCTGTGTGTCTGGATATGGTCAATCCAGGTTGAATCACAGCCCCTGAACGAATTTTGTAAGAATTTCTCTCTCTTTCACTGTCTTTGTTTCACGGGTTTTGAAAAGTAATTTATTTTTATAATGGGGTTTAGCTGCTTTTCACGGCTGTGTTTATGCCGCTTTACACCGCCTTGACTCACTTACAGAGAGATATCAATACATAGGTTTGAAGATTCTTACTAGTCAGATATATTCTTGTGCGGTGAATAGGGGGTGTTGAGTCCAGTTCACTGAAAAAGGAATAGGTCTTGTCTCTTACATATTGGGTTTATGGAACGGTATCTGAGCTAATTTGAAACCCTTGTTTTATGCATCACCCCACCTCACCTTTCCCGTTCAGCAGCCATAGTGTGTTTCCTAAACGTGTGACTCTGTCCTGTTTTGTAATTCAGTTCAAGTGTAGCGGTTTTTACATTCCCTCTAGAAGTGATATCTTATGATAAGTGTCTTTTTCTGTGTGACTTATTTCACTTAGAATCGTCGTACCTAAATCCACTCATCGTGCTGCTACTAGCCTTATGACGTTGATTTCATGGCTGAGTGATATTCCATTGTACATGAGGACCACAACTTCTTTATCCATTTTTCTCTTTCCTAGGATATTTAAGGTGTAATGACGTGGGGGTTCTTGTCAACAGAGCAGCCCTAAACTTTGGGGTGCCTGTGTCTGGCTGATTTTTAGTTTTCCCAATTTATACGCCCATGAGTGGAAGTGCCCTATGCTCTCCAAGCTGTGTTTTTTAGATGTTTCAGAACACACCGTACACTTCTCCAGAGTGGCTGTTGGCAATTTACATCCCACCCATCAGCGTAGCAAGGCTCCCATTTCTCCATGGCCGGTCCTGCATTTCTGGTTTGGACACTTTTTTCCGCATGGCCCTTTTGCCCGCTGGGAAGCGAGAGTTCTTTGGAGCGCAGATTTGCCTTTCCAGGTTGCTTGGTTGGCCAAAAAGGGCGTATGCGTTTTTTCCTGAATATATTCAGGAAAAAACGCATACGCCCTTTTTGGCCAAGGGCATCATTGTCCACGTTTGGCCGCTTTTCATGTGCTTTCAAGGCGATTCGAATCTACCTCCTGAAATTTGTTTCCTGCAATTCTGCCTTGCTTTCAAAGCCTCTTCGTTGCCTTCCCTTAATATATTTGTGGACGAGAGGTATCATTTAAAACTCTGCAGGTTTGTGAATTGCAGTGCCCCTGAGCTCCATTTTTCAACTCGCTTTTTTGGGAGCTGGCCGCAAAAGCGCAGGATTGCTTCAGGCCCTCTTCTGGTTCTGGGGGGCAGGCTGAGCTTGTGCTTAATTCTTCTTCCTGATGCGAAAATAGAGTGACCTGTGCCTGTCCCAACACCTAGAGCTAGTCTCTCATTGGTTCCCCCTCTTCCCGTTCATCCTCAGGACAAATTGCAACCTGTACGGAACAGGAGGTTAAAGGTGCTGATTCTCCAGGGAGGGAGATGGCTAGTAAATCGGCTGGAATGGCGAACCCGAGCAAAGGAGATGAGAAATGAGGTGCGTTTTAGAAACCTTTCCCGATCACACGGTGTACCATCTTCTGGGTTTCTCATGCATGTTTTCGAGGTGGGAAGTTGCCCTTGAACCTGGAGATTTGGGACCCATGGGATGGGTACCATGCAGTATTACTTGAAAGGGTCTGGGTTGGCTCACCCAACCTCACCGAACCTCTCAGCCCCAAGAGTGTCCACCCTTATGTCTCAATCAGCTGTGTGTCTGGATATGGTCAATCCAGGTTGAGTCACAGCCCCTGAACGAATTTTGTAAGAATTTCTCTCTCTTTCACTGTCTTTGTTTCACGGGTTTTGAAAAGTAATTTATTTTTATAATGGGGTTTAGCTGCTTTTCACGGCTGTGTTTATGCCGCTTTACACCGCCTTGACTCACTTACAGAGAGATATCAATACATAGGTTTGAAGATTCTTACTAGTCAGATATATTCTTGTGCGGTGAATAGGGGGTGTTGAGTCCAGTTCACTGAAAAAGGAATAGGTCTTGTCTCTTACATATTGGGTTTATGGAACGGTATCTGAGCTAATTTGAAACCCTTGTTTTATGCATCACCCCACCTCACCTTTCCCGTTCAGCAGCCATAGTGTGTTTCCTAAACGTGTGACTCTGTCCTGTT
Organism: Balaenoptera acutorostrata; assembly: GCF_949987535.1. Taxonomy (NCBI): domain Eukaryota; kingdom Metazoa; phylum Chordata; class Mammalia; order Artiodactyla; family Balaenopteridae; genus Balaenoptera; species Balaenoptera acutorostrata. The sequence goes on along the minus strand of NW_026646549.1, from coordinate 175,600 downwards.
TTGTAATTCAGTTCAAGTGTAGCGGTTTTTACATTCCCTCTAGAAGTGATATCTTATGATAAGTGTCTTTTTCTGTGTGACTTATTTCACTTAGAATCGTCGTACCTAAATCCACTCATCGTGCTGCTACTAGCCTTATGACGTTGATTTCATGGCTGAGTGATATTCCATTGTACATGAGGACCACAATTTCTTTATCCATTTTTCTCTTTCCTAGGATATTTAAGGTGTAATGACGTGGGGGTTCTTGTCAACAGAGCAGCCCTAAACTTTGGGGTGCCTGTGTCTGGCTGATTTTTAGTTTTCCCAATTTATACGCCCATGAGTGTAAGTGCCCTATGCTCTCCAAGCTGTGTTTTTTAGATGTTTCAGAACACACCGTACAGTTCTCCAGAGTGGCTGTTGGCAATTTACATCCCACCCATCAGCGTAGCAAGGCTCCCATTTCTCCATGGCCGGTCCTGCATTTCTGGTTTGGACACTTTTTTCCGCATGGCCCTTTTGCCCGCTGGGAAGCGAGACTTCTTTGGAGCGCAGATTTGCCTTTCCAGGTTGCTTGGTTGGCCAAAAAGGGCGTATGCGTTTTTTCCCGAATATATTCAGGAAAAAACGCATACGCCCTTTTTGGCCAAGGGCATCATTGTCCACGTTTGGCCGCTTTTCATGTGCTTTCAAGGCGATTCGAATCTACCTCCTGAAATCTGTTTCCTGCAATTCTGCCTTGCTTTCAAAGCCTCTTCGTTGCCTTCCCTTAATATATTTGTGGACGAGAGGTATCATTTAAAACTCTGCAGGTTTGTGAATTGCAGTGCCCCTGAGCTCCATTTTTCAACTCGCTTTTTTGGGAGCTGGCCGCAAAAGCGCAGGATTGCTTCAGGCCCTCTTCTGGTTCTGGGGGGCAGGCTGAGCTTGTGCTTAATTCTTCTTCCTGATGGGAAAATAGAGTGACCTGTGCCTGTCCCAACACCTAGAGCTAGTCTCTCATTGGTTCCCCCTCTTCCCGTTCATCCTCAGGACAAATTGCAACCTGTACGGAACAGGAGGTTAAACGTGCTGATTCTCCAAGGAGGGAGATGGCTAGTAAATCGGCTGGAATGGCGAACCCGAGCAAAGGAGATGAGAAATGAGGTGCGTTTTAGAAACCTTTCCCGATCACACGGTGTACCATCTTCTGGGTTTCTCATGCATGTTTTCGAGGTGGGAAGTTGCCCTTGAACCTGGAGATTTGGGACCCATGGGATGGGTACCATGCAGTATTACTTGAAAGGGTCTGCGTTGGCTCACCCAACCTCACCGAACCTCTCAGCCCCAAGAGTGTCTACCCTTATGTCTCAATCAGCTGTGTGTCTGGATATGGTCAATCCAGGTTGAATCACAGCCCCTGAACGAATTTTGTAAGAATTTCTCTCTCTTTCACTGTCTTTGTTTCACGGGTTTTGAAAAGTAATTTATTTTTATAATGGGGTTTAGCTGCTTTTCACGGCTGTGTTTATGCCGCTTTACACCCCCTTGACTCACTTACAGAGAGATATCAATACATAGGTTTGAAGATTCTTACTAGTCAGATATATTCTTGTGCGGTGAATAGGGGGTGTTGAGTCCAGTTCACTGAAAAAGGAATAGGTCTTGTCTCTTACATATTGGGTTTATGGAACGGTATCTGAGCTAATTTGAAACCCTTGTTTTATGCATCACCCCACCTCACCTTTCCCGTTCAGCAGCCATAGTGTGTTTCCTAAACGTGTGACTCTGTCCTGTTTTGTAATTCAGTTCAAGTGTAGCGGTTTTTACATTCCCTCTAGAAGTGATATCTTATGATAAGTGTCTTTTTCTGTGTGACTTATTTCACTTAGAATCGTCGTACCTAAATCCACTCATCGTGCTGCTACTAGCCTTATGACGTTGATTTCATGGCTGAGTGATATTCCATTGTACATGAGGACCACAACTTCTTTATCCATTTTTCTCTTTCCTAGGATATTTAAGGTGTAATGACGTGGGGGTTCTTGTCAACAGAGCAGCCCTAAACTTTGGGGTGCCTGTGTCTGGCTGATTTTTAGTTTTCCCAATTTATACGCCCATGAGTGGAAGTGCCCTATGCTATCCAAGCTGTGTTTTTTAGATGTTTCAGAACACACCGTACAGTTCTCCAGAGTGGCTGTTGGCAATTTACATCCCACCCATCAGCGTAGCAAGGCTCCCATTTCTCCATGGCCGGTCCTGCATTTCTGGTTTGGACACTTTTTTCCGCATGGCCCTTTTGCCCGCTGGGAAGCGAGACTTCTTTGGAGCGCAGATTTGCCTTTCCAGGTTGCTTGGTTGGCCAAAAAGGGCGTATGCGTTTTTTCCTGAATATATTCAGGAAAAAACGCATACGCCCTTTTTGGCCAAGGGCATCATTGTCCACGTTTGGCCGCTTTTCATGTGCTTTCAAGGCGATTCGAATCTACCTCCTGAAATCTGTTTCCTGCAATTCTGCCTTGCTTTCAAAGCCTCTTCGTTGCCTTCCCTTAATATATTTGTGGACGAGAGGTATCATTTAAAACTCTGCAGGTTTGTGAATTGCAGTGCCCCTGAGCTCCATTTTTCAACTCGCTTTTTTGGGAGCTGGCCGCAAAAGCGCAGGATTTTTCAGGCCCTCTTCTGGTTCTGGGGGGCAGGCTGTGCTTGTTCTTAATTCTTCTTCCTGATGGGAAAATAGAGTGACCTGTGCCTGTCCCAACACCTAGAGCTAGTCTCTCATTGGTTCCCCCTCTTCCCGTTCATCCTCAGGACAAATTGCAACCTGTACGGAACAGGAGGTTAAAGGTGCTGATTCTCCAAAGAGGGAGATGGCTAGTAAATCGGCTGGAATGGCGAACCAGAGCAAAGGAGATGAGAAATGAGGTGCGTTTTAGAAACCTTTCCCGATCACACGGTGTACCATCTTCTGGGTTTCTCATGCATGTTTTCAATGTAGGAAGATGCCCTTGAACCTGGAGATTTGGGACCCATGGGATGGGTACCATGCAGTATTACTTGAAAGGGTCTGCGTTGGCTCACCCAACCTCACCGAACCTCTCAGCCCCAAGAGGGTCCACCCTTATGTCTCAATCAGCTGTGGGTCCAGATATGGTCAATCCAGGTTGCATCACAGCCCCTGAACGAATTTTGTAAGAATTTCTCTCTCTTTCACTGTCTTTGTTTCACGGGCTTTGAAAAGTAATTTATTTTTATAATGGGGTTTAGCTGCTTTTCACGGCTGTGTTTATGCCGCTTTACACCCCCTTGACTCACTTACAGAGAGATATCAATACATAGGTTTGAAGATTCTTACTAGTCAGATATATTCTTGTGCGGTGAATAGGGGGTGTTGAGTCCAGTTCACTGAAAAAGGAATAGGTCTTGTCTCTTACATATTGGGTTTATGGAACGGTATCTGAGCTAATTTGAAACCCTTGTTTTATGCATCACCCCACCTCACCTTTCCCTTTCAGCAGCCATAGTGTGTTTCCTAAACGTGTGACTCTGTTCTGTTTTGTAATTCAGTTCAAGTGTAGCGGTTTTTACATTCCCTCTAGAAGTGATATCTTATGATAAGTGTCTTTTTCTGTGTGACTTATTTCACTTAGAATCGTCGTACCTAAATCCACTCATCGTGCTGCTACTAGCCTTATGACGTTGATTTCATGGCTGAGTGATATTCCATTGTACATGAGGACCACCACTTCTTTATCCATTTTTCTCTTTCCTAGGATATTTAAGGTGTAATGAAGTGGGGGTTCTTGTCAACAGAGCAGCCCTAAACTTTGGGGTGCCTGTGTCTTGCTGATTTTTAGTTTTCCCAATTTATACGCCCATGAGTGGAAGTGCCCTATGCTCTCCAAGCTGTGTTTTTTAGATGTTTCAGAACACACCGTACACTTCTCCAGAGTGGCTGTTGGCAATTTACATCCCACCCATCAGCGTAGCAAGGCTCCCATTTCTCCATGGCCGGTCCTGCATTTCTGGTTTGGACACTTTTTTCCGCATGGCCCTTTTGCCCGCTGGGAAGCGACACTTCTTTGGAGCGCTGATTGGCCTTTCCAGGTTGCTTGGTTGGCCAAAAAGGGCGTATGCGTTTTTTCCTGAATATATTCAGGAAAAAACGCATACGCCCTTTTTGGCCAAGGGCATCATTGTCCACGTTTTGCCGCTTTTCATGTGCTTTCAAGGCGATTCGAATCTACCTCCTGAAATCTGTTTCCTGCAATTCTGCCTTGCTTTCAAAGCCTCTTCGTTGCCTTCCCTTAATATATTTGTGGACGAGAGGTATCATTTAAAACTCTGCAGGTTTGTGAATTGCAGTGCCCCTGAGCTCCATTTTTCAACTCGCTTTTTTGGGAGCTGGCCGCAAAAGCGCAGGATTGCTTCAGGCCCTCTTCTGGTTCTGGGGGGCAGGCTGAGCTTGTGCTTGATTCTTCTTCCTGATGGGAAAATAGAGTGACCTGTGCCTGTCCCAACCCCTAGAGCTAGTCTCTCATTGGTTCCCCCTCTTCCCCTTCATCCTCAGGACAAATTGCAACCTGTACGGAACAGGAGGTTAAAGGTGCTGATTCTCCAGGGAGGGAGATGGCTAGTAAATCGGCTGGAATGGCGAACCCGAGCAAAGGAGATGAGAAATGAGGTGCGTTTTAGAAACCTTTCCCGATCACACGGTGTACCATCTTCTGGGTTTCTCATGCATGTTTTCGAGGTGGGAAGTTGCCCTTGAACCTGGAGATTTGGGACCCATGGGATGGGTACCATGCAGTATTACTTGAAAGGGTCTGGGTTGGCTCACCCAACCTCACCGAACCTCTCAGCCCCAAGAGTGTCCACCCTTATGTCTCAATCAGCTGTGTGTCTGGATATGGTCAATCCAGGTTGAATCACAGCCCCTGAACGAATTTTGTAAGAATTTCTCTCTCTTTCACTGTCTTTGTTTCACGGGTTTTGAAAAGTAATTTATTTTTATAATGGGGTTTAGCTGCTTTTCACGGCTGTGTTTATGCCGCTTTACACCGCCTTGACTCACTTACAGAGAGATATCAATACATAGGTTTGAAGATTCTTACTAGTCAGATATATTCTTGTGCGGTGAATAGGGGGTGTTGAGTCCAGTTCACTGAAAAAGGAATAGGTCTTGTCTCTTACATATTGGGTTTATGGAACGGTATCTGAGCTAATTTGAAACCCTTGTTTTATGCATCACCCCACCTCACCTTTCCCGTTCAGCAGCCATAGTGTGTTTCCTAAACGTGTGACTCTGTCCTGTTTTGTAATTCAGTTCAAGTGTAGCGGTTTTTACATTCCCTCTAGAAGTGATATCTTATGATAAGTGTCTTTTTCTGTGTGACTTATTTCACTTAGAATCGTCGTACCTAAATCCACTCATTGTGCTGCTACTAGCCTTATGACGTTGATTTCATGGCTGAGTGATATTCCATTGTACATGAGGACCACAACTTCTTTATCCATTTTTCTCTTTCCTAGGATATTTAAGGTGTAATGACGTGGGGGTTCTTGTCAACAGAGCAGCCCTAAACTTTGGGGTGCCTGTGTCTTGCTGATTTTTAGTTTTCCCAATTTATACGCCCATGAGTGGAAGTGCCCAATGCTCTCCAAGCTGTGTTTTTTAGATGTTTCAGAACACACCGTACACTTCTCCAGAGTGGCTGTTGGCAATTTACATCCCACCCATCAGCGTAGCAAGGCTCCCATTTCTCCATGGCCGGTCCTGCATTTCTGGTTTGGACACTTTTTTCCGCATGACCCTTTTGCCCGCTGGGAAGCGAGACTTCTTTGGAGCGCAGATTTGCCTTTCCAGGTTGCTTGGTTGGCCAAAAAGGGCGTATGCGTTTTTTCCCGAATATATTCAGGAAAAAACGCATACGCCCTTTTTGGCCAAGGGCATCATTGTCCACGTTTGGCCGCTTTTCATGTGCTTTCAAGGCGATTCGAATCTACCTCCTGAAATCTGTTTCCTGCAATTCTGCCTTGCTTTCAAAGCCTCTTCGTTGCCTTCCCTTAATATATTTGTGGACGAGAGGTATCATTTAAAACTCTGCAGGTTTGTGAATTGCAGTGCCCCTGAGCTCCATTTTTCAACTCGCTTTTTTGGGAGCTGGCCGCAAAAGCGCAGGATTGCTTCAGGCCCTCTTCTGGTTCTGGGGGGCAGGCTGAGCTTGTGCTTAATTCTTCTTCCTGATGGGAAAATAGAGTGACCTGTGCCTGTCCCAACACCTAGAGCTAGTCTCTCATTGGTTCCCCCTCTTCCCGTTCATCCTCAGGACAAATTGCAACCTGTACGGAACAGGAGGTTAAAGGTGCTGATTCTCCAAGGAGGGAGATGGCTAGTAAATCGGCTGGAATGGCGAACCCGAGCAAAGGAGATGAGAAATGAGGTGCGTTTTAGAAACCTTTCCCGATCACACGGTGTACCATCTTCTGGGTTTCTCATGCATGTTTTCGAGGTGGGAAGTTGCCCTTGAACCTGGAGATTTGGGACCCATGGGATGGGTACCATGCAGTATTACTTGAAAGGGTCTGCGTTGGCTCACCCAACCTCACCGAACCTCTCAGCCCCAAGAGTGTCCACCCTTATGTCTCAATCAGCTGTGTGTCTGGATATGGTCAATCCAGGTTGAATCACAGCACCTGAACGAATTTTGTAAGAATTTCTCTCTCTTTCACTGTCTTTGTTTCACGGGTTTTGAAAAGTAATTTATTTTTATAATGGGGTTTAGCTGCTTTTCACGGCTGTGTTTATGCCGCTTTACACCCCCTTGACTCACTTACAGAGAGATATCAATACATAGGTTTGAAGATTCTTACTAGTCAGATATATTCTTGTGCGGTGAATAGGGGGTGTTGAGTCCAGTTCACTGAAAAAGGAATAGGTCTTGTCTCTTACATATTGGGTTTATGGAACGGTATCTGAGCTAATTTGAAACCCTTGTTTTATGCATCACCCCACCTCACCTTTCCCGTTCAGCAGCCATAGTGTGTTTCCTAAACGTGTGACTCTGTTCTGTTTTGTAATTCAGTTCAAGTGTAGCGGTTTTTACATTCCCTCTAGAAGTGATATCTTATGATAAGTGTCTTTTTCTGTGTGACTTATTTCACTTAGAATCGTCGTACCTAAATCCACTCATCGTGCTGCTACTAGCCTTATGACGTTGATTTCATGGCTGAGTGATATTCCATTGTACATGAGGACCACAACTTCTTTATCCATTTTTCTCTTTCCTAGGATATTTAAGGTGTAATGACGTGGGGGTTCTTGTCAACAGAGCAGCCCTAAACTTTGGGGTGCCTGTGTCTGGCTGATTTTTAGTTTTCCCAATTTATACGCCCATGAGTGGAAGTGCCCTATGCTATCCAAGCTGTGTTTTTTAGATGTTTCAGAACACACCGTACAGTTCTCCAGAGTGGCTGTTGGCAATTTACATCCCACCCATCAGCGTAGCAAGGCTCCCATTTCTCCATGGCCGGTCCTGCATTTCTGGTTTGGACACTTTTTTCCGCATGGCCCTTTTGCCCGCTGGGAAGCGAGACTTCTTTGGAGCGCAGATTTGCCTTTCCAGGTTGCTTGGTTGGCCAAAAAGGGCGTATGCGTTTTTTCCCGAATATATTCAGGAAAAAACGCATACGCCCTTTTTGGCCAAGGGCATCATTGTCCACGTTTGGCCGCTTTTCATGTGCTTTCAAGGCGATTCGAATCTACCTCCTGAAATCTGTTTCCTGCAATTCTGCCTTGCTTTCAAAGCCTCTTCGTTGCCTTCCCTTAATATATTTGTGGACGAGAGGTATCATTTAAAACTCTGCAGGTTTGTGAATTGCAGTGCCCCTGAGCTCCATTTTTCAACTCGCTTTTTTGGGAGCTGGCCGCAAAAGCGCAGGATTGCTTCAGGCCCTCTTCTGGTTCTGGGGGGCAGGCTGAGCTTGTGCTTAATTCTTCTTCCTGATGGGAAAATAGAGTGACCTGTGCCTGTCCCAACACCTAGAGCTAGTCTCTCATTGGTTCCCCCTCTTCCCGTTCATCCTCAGGACAAATTGCAACCTGTACGGAACAGGAGGTTAAACGTGCTGATTCTCCAAGGAGGGAGATGGCTAGTAAATCGGCTGGAATGGCGAACCCGAGCAAAGGAGATGAGAAATGAGGTGCGTTTTAGAAACCTTTCCCGATCACACGGTGTACCATCTTCTGGGTTTCTCATGCATGTTTTCGAGGTGGGAAGTTGCCCTTGAACCTGGAGATTTGGGACCCATGGGATGGGTACCATGCAGTATTACTTGAAAGGGTCTGCGTTGGCTCACCCAACCTCACCGAACCTCTCAGCCCCAAGAGTGTCTACCCTTATGTCTCAATCAGCTGTGTGTCTGGATATGGTCAATCCAGGTTGAATCACAGCCCCTGAACGAATTTTGTAAGAATTTCTCTCTCTTTCACTGTCTTTGTTTCACGGGTTTTGAAAAGTAATTTATTTTTATAATGGGGTTTAGCTGCTTTTCACGGCTGTGTTTATGCCGCTTTACACCCCCTTGACTCACTTACAGAGAGATATCAATACATAGGTTTGAAGATTCTTACTAGTCAGATATATTCTTGTGCGGTGAATAGGGGGTGTTGAGTCCAGTTCACTGAAAAAGGAATAGGTCTTGTCTCTTACATATTGGGTTTATGGAACGGTATCTGAGCTAATTTGAAACCCTTGTTTTATGCATCACCCCACCTCACCTTTCCCGTTCAGCAGCCATAGTGTGTTTCCTAAACGTGTGACTCTGTCCTGTTTTGTAATTCAGTTCAAGTGTAGCGGTTTTTACATTCCCTCTAGAAGTGATATCTTATGATAAGTGTCTTTTTCTGTGTGACTTATTTCACTTAGAATCGTCGTACCTAAATCCACTCATCGTGCTGCTACTAGCCTTATGACGTTGATTTCATGGCTGAGTGATATTCCATTGTACATGAGGACCACAACTTCTTTATCCATTTTTCTCTTTCCTAGGATATTTAAGGTGTAATGACGTGGGGGTTCTTGTCAACAGAGCAGCCCTAAACTTTGGGGTGCCTGTGTCTGGCTGATTTTTAGTTTTCCCAATTTATACGCCCATGAGTGGAAGTGCCCTATGCTATCCAAGCTGTGTTTTTTAGATGTTTCAGAACACACCGTACAGTTCTCCAGAGTGGCTGTTGGCAATTTACATCCCACCCATCAGCGTAGCAAGGCTCCCATTTCTCCATGGCCGGTCCTGCATTTCTGGTTTGGACACTTTTTTCCGCATGGCCCTTTTGCCCGCTGGGAAGCGAGACTTCTTTGGAGCGCAGATTTGCCTTTCCAGGTTGCTTGGTTGGCCAAAAAGGGCGTATGCGTTTTTTCCTGAATATATTCAGGAAAAAACGCATACGCCCTTTTTGGCCAAGGGCATCATTGTCCACGTTTGGCCGCTTTTCATGTGCTTTCAAGGCGATTCGAATCTACCTCCTGAAATCTGTTTCCTGCAATTCTGCCTTGCTTTCAAAGCCTCTTCGTTGCCTTCCCTTAATATATTTGTGGACGAGAGGTATCATTTAAAACTCTGCAGGTTTGTGAATTGCAGTGCCCCTGAGCTCCATTTTTCAACTCGCTTTTTTGGGAGCTGGCCGCAAAAGCGCAGGATTTTTCAGGCCCTCTTCTGGTTCTGGGGGGCAGGCTGTGCTTGTTCTTAATTCTTCTTCCTGATGGGAAAATAGAGTGACCTGTGCCTGTCCCAACACCTAGAGCTAGTCTCTCATTGGTTCCCCCTCTTCCCGTTCATCCTCAGGACAAATTGCAACCTGTACGGAACAGGAGGTTAAAGGTGCTGATTCTCCAAAGAGGGAGATGGCTAGTAAATCGGCTGGAATGGCGAACCAGAGCAAAGGAGATGAGAAATGAGGTGCGTTTTAGAAACCTTTCCCGATCACACGGTGTACCATCTTCTGGGTTTCTCATGCATGTTTTCAATGTAGGAAGATGCCCTTGAACCTGGAGATTTGGGACCCATGGGATGGGTACCATGCAGTATTACTTGAAAGGGTCTGCGTTGGCTCACCCAACCTCACCGAACCTCTCAGCCCCAAGAGGGTCCACCCTTATGTCTCAATCAGCTGTGGGTCCAGATATGGTCAATCCAGGTTGCATCACAGCCCCTGAACGAATTTTGTAAGAATTTCTCTCTCTTTCACTGTCTTTGTTTCACGGGCTTTGAAAAGTAATTTATTTTTATAATGGGGTTTAGCTGCTTTTCACGGCTGTGTTTATGCCGCTTTACACCCCCTTGACTCACTTACAGAGAGATATCAATACATAGGTTTGAAGATTCTTACTAGTCAGATATATTCTTGTGCGGTGAATAGGGGGTGTTGAGTCCAGTTCACTGAAAAAGGAATAGGTCTTGTCTCTTACATATTGGGTTTATGGAACGGTATCTGAGCTAATTTGAAACCCTTGTTTTATGCATCACCCCACCTCACCTTTCCCTTTCAGCAGCCATAGTGTGTTTCCTAAACGTGTGACTCTGTTCTGTTTTGTAATTCAGTTCAAGTGTAGCGGTTTTTACATTCCCTCTAGAAGTGATATCTTATGATAAGTGTCTTTTTCTGTGTGACTTATTTCACTTAGAATCGTCGTACCTAAATCCACTCATCGTGCTGCTACTAGCCTTATGACGTTGATTTCATGGCTGAGTGATATTCCATTGTACATGAGGACCACCACTTCTTTATCCATTTTTCTCTTTCCTAGGATATTTAAGGTGTAATGAAGTGGGGGTTCTTGTCAACAGAGCAGCCCTAAACTTTGGGGTGCCTGTGTCTTGCTGATTTTTAGTTTTCCCAATTTATACGCCCATGAGTGGAAGTGCCCTATGCTCTCCAAGCTGTGTTTTTTAGATGTTTCAGAACACACCGTACACTTCTCCAGAGTGGCTGTTGGCAATTTACATCCCACCCATCAGCGTAGCAAGGCTCCCATTTCTCCATGGCCGGTCCTGCATTTCTGGTTTGGACACTTTTTTCCGCATGGCCCTTTTGCCCGCTGGGAAGCGACACTTCTTTGGAGCGCTGATTGGCCTTTCCAGGTTGCTTGGTTGGCCAAAAAGGGCGTATGCGTTTTTTCCTGAATATATTCAGGAAAAAACGCATACGCCCTTTTTGGCCAAGGGCATCATTGTCCACGTTTTGCCGCTTTTCATGTGCTTTCAAGGCGATTCGAATCTACCTCCTGAAATCTGTTTCCTGCAATTCTGCCTTGCTTTCAAAGCCTCTTCGTTGCCTTCCCTTAATATATTTGTGGACGAGAGGTATCATTTAAAACTCTGCAGGTTTGTGAATTGCAGTGCCCCTGAGCTCCATTTTTCAACTCGCTTTTTTGGGAGCTGGCCGCAAAAGCGCAGGATTGCTTCAGGCCCTCTTCTGGTTCTGGGGGGCAGGCTGAGCTTGTGCTTGATTCTTCTTCCTGATGGGAAAATAGAGTGACCTGTGCCTGTCCCAACCCCTAGAGCTAGTCTCTCATTGGTTCCCCCTCTTCCCCTTCATCCTCAGGACAAATTGCAACCTGTACGGAACAGGAGGTTAAAGGTGCTGATTCTCCAGGGAGGGAGATGGCTAGTAAATCGGCTGGAATGGCGAACCCGAGCAAAGGAGATGAGAAATGAGGTGCGTTTTAGAAACCTTTCCCGATCACACGGTGTACCATCTTCTGGGTTTCTCATGCATGTTTTCGAGGTGGGAAGTTGCCCTTGAACCTGGAGATTTGGGACCCATGGGATGGGTACCATGCAGTATTACTTGAAAGGGTCTGGGTTGGCTCACCCAACCTCACCGAACCTCTCAGCCCCAAGAGTGTCCACCCTTATGTCTCAATCAGCTGTGTGTCTGGATATGGTCAATCCAGGTTGAATCACAGCCCCTGAACGAATTTTGTAAGAATTTCTCTCTCTTTCACTGTCTTTGTTTCACGGGTTTTGAAAAGTAATTTATTTTTATAATGGGGTTTAGCTGCTTTTCACGGCTGTGTTTATGCCGCTTTACACCGCCTTGACTCACTTACAGAGAGATATCAATACATAGGTTTGAAGATTCTTACTAGTCAGATATATTCTTGTGCGGTGAATAGGGGGTGTTGAGTCCAGTTCACTGAAAAAGGAATAGGTCTTGTCTCTTACATATTGGGTTTATGGAACGGTATCTGAGCTAATTTGAAACCCTTGTTTTATGCATCACCCCACCTCACCTTTCCCGTTCAGCAGCCATAGTGTGTTTCCTAAACGTGTGACTCTGTCCTGTTTTGTAATTCAGTTCAAGTGTAGCGGTTTTTACATTCCCTCTAGAAGTGATATCTTATGATAAGTGTCTTTTTCTGTGTGACTTATTTCACTTAGAATCGTCGTACCTAAATCCACTCATTGTGCTGCTACTAGCCTTATGACGTTGATTTCATGGCTGAGTGATATTCCATTGTACATGAGGACCACAACTTCTTTATCCATTTTTCTCTTTCCTAGGATATTTAAGGTGTAATGACGTGGGGGTTCTTGTCAACAGAGCAGCCCTAAACTTTGGGGTGCCTGTGTCTTGCTGATTTTTAGTTTTCCCAATTTATACGCCCATGAGTGGAAGTGCCCAATGCTCTCCAAGCTGTGTTTTTTAGATGTTTCAGAACACACCGTACACTTCTCCAGAGTGGCTGTTGGCAATTTACATCCCACCCATCAGCGTAGCAAGGCTCCCATTTCTCCATGGCCGGTCCTGCATTTCTGGTTTGGACACTTTTTTCCGCATGACCCTTTTGCCCGCTGGGAAGCGAGACTTCTTTGGAGCGCAGATTTGCCTTTCCAGGTTGCTTGGTTGGCCAAAAAGGGCGTATGCGTTTTTTCCCGAATATATTCAGGAAAAAACGCATACGCCCTTTTTGGCCAAGGGCATCATTGTCCACGTTTGGCCGCTTTTCATGTGCTTTCAAGGCGATTCGAATCTACCTCCTGAAATCTGTTTCCTGCAATTCTGCCTTGCTTTCAAAGCCTCTTCGTTGCCTTCCCTTAATATATTTGTGGACGAGAGGTATCATTTAAAACTCTGCAGGTTTGTGAATTGCAGTGCCCCTGAGCTCCATTTTTCAACTCGCTTTTTTGGGAGCTGGCCGCAAAAGCGCAGGATTGCTTCAGGCCCTCTTCTGGTTCTGGGGGGCAGGCTGAGCTTGTGCTTAATTCTTCTTCCTGATGGGAAAATAGAGTGACCTGTGCCTGTCCCAACACCTAGAGCTAGTCTCTCATTGGTTCCCCCTCTTCCCGTTCATCCTCAGGACAAATTGCAACCTGTACGGAACAGGAGGTTAAAGGTGCTGATTCTCCAAGGAGGGAGATGGCTAGTAAATCGGCTGGAATGGCGAACCCGAGCAAAGGAGATGAGAAATGAGGTGCGTTTTAGAAACCTTTCCCGATCACACGGTGTACCATCTTCTGGGTTTCTCATGCATGTTTTCGAGGTGGGAAGTTGCCCTTGAACCTGGAGATTTGGGACCCATGGGATGGGTACCATGCAGTATTACTTGAAAGGGTCTGCGTTGGCTCACCCAACCTCACCGAACCTCTCAGCCCCAAGAGTGTCCACCCTTATGTCTCAATCAGCTGTGTGTCTGGATATGGTCAATCCAGGTTGAATCACAGCACCTGAACGAATTTTGTAAGAATTTCTCTCTCTTTCACTGTCTTTGTTTCACGGGTTTTGAAAAGTAATTTATTTTTATAATGGGGTTTAGCTGCTTTTCACGGCTGTGTTTATGCCGCTTTACACCCCCTTGACTCACTTACAGAGAGATATCAATACATAGGTTTGAAGATTCTTACTAGTCAGATATATTCTTGTGCGGTGAATAGGGGGTGTTGAGTCCAGTTCACTGAAAAAGGAATAGGTCTTGTCTCTTACATATTGGGTTTATGGAACGGTATCTGAGCTAATTTGAAACCCTTGTTTTATGCATCACCCCACCTCACCTTTCCCGTTCAGCAGCCATAGTGTGTTTCCTAAACGTGTGACTCTGTTCTGTTTTGTAATTCAGTTCAAGTGTAGCGGTTTTTACATTCCCTCTAGAAGTGATATCTTATGATAAGTGTCTTTTTCTGTGTGACTTATTTCACTTAGAATCGTCGTACCTAAATCCACTCATCGTGCTGCTACTAGCCTTATGACGTTGATTTCATGGCTGAGTGATATTCCATTGTACATGAGGACCACAACTTCTTTATCCATTTTTCTCTTTCCTAGGATATTTAAGGTGTAATGACGTGGGGGTTCTTGTCAACAGAGCAGCCCTAAACTTTGGGGTGCCTGTGTCTGGCTGATTTTTAGTTTTCCCAATTTATACGCCCATGAGTGGAAGTGCCCTATGCTATCCAAGCTGTGTTTTTTAGATGTTTCAGAACACACCGTACAGTTCTCCAGAGTGGCTGTTGGCAATTTACATCCCACCCATCAGCGTAGCAAGGCTCCCATTTCTCCATGGCCGGTCCTGCATTTCTGGTTTGGACACTTTTTTCCGCATGGCCCTTTTGCCCGCTGGGAAGCGAGACTTCTTTGGAGCGCAGATTTGCCTTTCCAGGTTGCTTGGTTGGCCAAAAAGGGCGTATGCGTTTTTTCCTGAATATATTCAGGAAAAAACGCATACGCCCTTTTTGGCCAAGGGCATCATTGTCCACGTTTGGCCGCTTTTCATGTGCTTTCAAGGCGATTCGAATCTACCTCCTGAAATCTGTTTCCTGCAATTCTGCCTTGCTTTCAAAGCCTCTTCGTTGCCTTCCCTTAATATATTTGTGGACGAGAGGTATCATTTAAAACTCTGCAGGTTTGTGAATTGCAGTGCCCCTGAGCTCCATTTTTCAACTCGCTTTTTTGGGAGCTTGCCGCAAAAGCGCAGGATTTTTCAGGCCCTCTTCTGGTTCTGGGGGGCAGGCTGTGCTTGTGCTTAATTCTTCTTCCTGATGGGAAAATAGAGTGACCTGTGCCTGTCCCAACACCTAGAGCTAGTCTCTCATTGGTTCCCCCTCTTCCCGTTCATCCTCAGGACAAATTGCAACCTGTACGGAACAGGAGGTTAAAGGTGCTGATTCTCCAAGGAGGGAGATGGCTAGTAAATCGGCTGGAATGGCGAACCAGAGCAAAGGAGATGAGAAATGAGGTGCGTTTTAGAAACCTTTCCCGATCACACGGTGTACCATCTTCTGGGTTTCTCATGCATGTTTTCAATGTAGGAAGATGCCCTTGAACCTGGAGATTTGGGACCCATGGGATGGGTACAATGCAGTATTACTTGAAAGGGTCTGCGTTGGCTCACCCAACCTCACCGAACCTCTCAGCCCCAAGAGGGTCCACCCTTATGTCTCAATCAGCTGTGGGTCTAGATATGGTCAATCCAGGTTGCATCACAGCCCCTGAACGAATTTTGTAAGAATTTCTCTCTCTTTCACTGTCTTTGTTTCACGGGCTTTGAAAAGTAATTTATTTTTATAATGGGGTTTAGCTGCTTTTCACGGCTGTGTTTATGCCGCTTTACACCCCCTTGACTCACTTACAGAGAGATATCAATACATAGGTTTGAAGATTCTTACTAGTCAGATATATTCTTGTGCGGTGAATAGGGGGTGTTGAGTCCAGTTCACTGAAAAAGGAATAGGTCTTGTCTCTTACATATTGGGTTTATGGAACGGTATCGGAGCTAATTTGAAACCCTTGTTTTATGCATCACCCCACCTCACCTTTCCCTTTCAGCAGCCATAGTGTGTTTCCTAAACGTGTGACTCTGTTCTGTTTTGTAATTCAGTTCAAGTGTAGCGGTTTTTACATTCCCTCTAGAAGTGATATCTTATGATAAGTGTCTTTTTCTGTGTGACTTATTTCACTTAGAATCGTCGTACCTAAATCCACTCATCGTGCTGCTACTAGCCTTATGACGTTGATTTCATGGCTGAGTGATATTCCATTGTACATGAGGACCACCACTTCTTTATCCATTTTTCTCTTTCCTAGGATATTTAAGGTGTAATGAAGTGGGGGTTCTTGTCAACAGAGCAGCCCTAAACTTTGGGGTGCCTGTGTCTTGCTGATTTTTAGTTTTCCCAATTTATACGCCCATGAGTGGAAGTGCCCTATGCTCTCCAAGCTGTGTTTTTTAGATGTTTCAGAACACACCGTACACTTCTCCAGAGTGGCTGTTGGCAATTTACATCCCACCCATCAGCGTAGCAAGGCTCCCATTTCTCCATGGCCGGTCCTGCATTTCTGGTTTGGACACTTTTTTCCGCATGGCCCTTTTGCCCGCTGGGAAGCGACACTTCTTTGGAGCGCTGATTGGCCTTTCCAGGTTGCTTGGTTGGCCAAAAAGGGCGTATGCGTTTTTTCCTGAATATATTCAGGAAAAAACGCATACGCCCTTTTTGGCCAAGGGCATCATTGTCCACGTTTTGCCGCTTTTCATGTGCTTTCAAGGCGATTCGAATCTACCTCCTGAAATCTGTTTCCTGCAATTCTGCCTTGCTTTCAAAGCCTCTTCGTTGCCTTCCCTTAATATATTTGTGGACGAGAGGTATCATTTAAAACTCTGCAGGTTTGTGAATTGCAGTGCCCCTGAGCTCCATTTTTCAACTCGCTTTTTTGGGAGCTGGCCGCAAAAGCGCAGGATTGCTTCAGGCCCTCTTCTGGTTCTGGGGGGCAGGCTGAGCTTGTGCTTAATTCTTCTTCCTGATGGGAAAATAGAGTGACCTGTGCCTGTCCCAACACCTAGAGCTAGTCTCTCATTGGTTCCCCCTCTTCCCGTTCATCCTCAGGACAAATTGCAACCTGTACGGAACAGGAGGTTAAAGGTGCTGATTCTCCAAGGAGGGAGATGGCTAGTAAATCGGCTGGAATGGCGAACCGGAGCAAAGGAGATGAGAAATGAGGTGCGTTTTAGAAACCTTTCCCGATCACACGGTGTACCATCTTCTGGGTTTCTCATGCCTGTTTTCGACGTAGGTAGATGCCCTTGAACCTGGAGATTTGGGACCCATGGGATGGGTACCATGCAGTATTACTTGAAAGGGTCTGCGTTGGCTCACCCAACCTCACCGAACCTCTCAGCCCCAAGAGTGTCCACCCTTATGTCTCAATCAGCTGTGGGTCTAGATATGGTCAATCCAGGTTGCATCACAGCCCCTGAACGAATTTTGTAAGAATTTCTCTCTCTTTCACTGTCTTTGTTTCACGGGTTTTGAAAAGTAATTTATTTTTATAATGGGGTTTAGCTGCTTTTCACGGCTGTGTTTATGCCGCTTTACACCCCCTTGACTCACTTACAGAGAGATATCAATACATAGGTTTGAAGATTCTTACTAGTCAGATATATTCTTGTGCGGTGAATAGGGGGTGTTGAGTCCAGTTCACTGAAAAAGGAATAGGTCTTGTCTCTTACATATTGGGTTTATGGAACGGTATCTGAGCTAATTTGAAACCCTTGTTTTATGCATCACCCCACCTCACCTTTCCCGTTCAGCAGCCATAGTGTGTTTCCTAAACGTGTGACTCTGTTCTGTTTTGCAATTCAGTTCAAGTGTAGCGGTTTTTACATTCCCTCTAGAAGTGATATCTTATAATAAGTGTCTTTTTCTGTGTGACTTATTTCACTTAGAATCGTCGTACCTAAATCCACTCATCGTCCTGCTACTAGCCTTATGACGTTGATTTCATGGCTGAGTGATATTCCATTGTACATGAGGACCACAACTTCTTTATCCATTTTTCTCTTTCCTAGGATATTTAAGGTGTAATGAAGTGGGGGTTCTTGTCAACAGAGCAGCCCTAAACTTTGGGGTGCCTGTGTCTTGCTGATTTTTAGTTTTCCCAATTTATACGCCCATGAGTGGAAGTGCCCTATGCTCTCCAAGCTGTGTTTTTTAGATGTTTCAGAACACACCGTACACTTCTCCAGAGTGGCTGTTGGCAATTTACATCCCACCCATCAGCGTAGCAAGGCTCCCATTTCTCCATGGCCGGTCCTGCATTTCTGGTTTGGACACTTTTTTCCGCATGGCCCTTTTGCCCGCTGGGAAGCGAGACTTCTTTGGAGCGCTGATTTGCCTTTCCAGGTTGCTTGGTTGGCCAAAAAGGGCGTATGCGTTTTTTCCTGAATATATTCAGGAAAAAACGCATACGCCCTTTTTGGCCAAGGGCATCATTGTCCACGTTTTGCCGCTTTTCATGTGCTTTCAAGGCGATTCGAATCTACCTCCTGAAATCTGTTTCCTGCAATTCTGCCTTGCTTTCAAAGCCTCTTCGTTGCCTTCCCTTAATATATTTGTGGACGAGAGGTATCATTTAAAACTCTGCAGGTTTGTGAATTGCAGTGCCCCTGAGCTCCATTTTTCAACTCGCTTTTTTGGGAGCTGGCCGCAAAAGCGCAGGATTGCTTCAGGCCCTCTTCGGGTTCTGGGGGGCAGGCTGTGCTTGTGCTTAATTCTTCTTCCTGATGGGAAAATAGAGTGACCTGTGCCTGTCCCAACACCTAGAGCTAGTCTCTCATTGGTTCCCCCTCTTCCCCTTCATCCTCAGGACAAATTGCAACCTGTACGGAACAGGAGGTTAAAGGTGCTGATTCTCCAAGGAGGGAGATGGCTAGTAAATCGGCTGGAATGGCGAACCCGAGCCAAGGAGATGAGAAATGAGGTGCGTTTTAGAAACCTTTCCCGATCACACGGTGTACCATCTTCTGGGTTTCTCATGCCTGTTTTCGACGTAGGAAGATGCCCTTGAACCTGGAGATTTGGGACCCATGGGATGGGTACCATGCAGTATTACTTGAAAGGGTCTGCGTTGGCTCACCAAACTTCGCCGAACCTCTCAGCACCAAGAGTGTCCACCCTTATGTCTCAATCAGCTGTGGGTCTAGATATGGTCAATCCAGGTTGAATCACAGCCCCTGAACGAATTTTGTAAGAAATTCTCTCTGTTTCACTGTCTTTCTTTCACGGGTTTTGAAAAGTAATTTATTTTTATAATGGGGTTTAGCTGCTTTTCACGGCTGTGTTTATGCCGCTTTACACCCCCTTGACTCACTTACAGAGAGATATCAATACATAGGTTTGAAGATTCTTACTAGTCAGATATATTCTTGTGCGGTGAATAGGGGGTGTTGAGTCCAGTTCACTGAGCAAGGAATAAGTCTTGTCTCTTACATATTGGGTTTATGGAACGGTATCTGAGCTAATTTGAAACCCTTGTTTTATGCATCACCCCACCTCACCTTTCCCGTTCAGCAGCCATATTGTGTTTCCTAAACGTATGACTCTGTTCTCTTTTGTAATTCAGTTCAAGTGTAGCGGTTTTTACATTCCCTCTAGAAGTGATATCTTATGATAAGTGTCTTTTTCTGTGTGACTTATTTCACTTAGAATCGTCGTACCTAAATCCACTCATCGTGCTGCTACTAGCCTTATGACGTTGATTCCATGGCTGAGTGATATTCCATTGTACATGAGGACCACAACTTCTTTATCCATTTTTCTCTTTCCTAGGATATTTAAGGTGTAATGAAGTGGGGGTTCTTGTCAACAGAGCAGCCCTAAACTTTGGGGTGCCTGTGTCTTGCTGATTTTTAGTTTTCCCAATTTATACGCCCATGAGTGGAAGTGCCCTATGCTCTCCAAGCTGTGTTTTTTAGATGTTTCAGAACACACCGTACACTACTCCAGAGTGGCTGTTGGCAATTTACATCCCACCCATCAGCGTAGCAAGGCTCCCATTTCTCCATGGCCGGTCCTGCATTTCTGGTTTGGACACTTTTTTCCGCATGGCCCTTTTGCCCGCTGGGAAGCGAGACTTCTTTGGAGCGCTGATTTGCCTTTCCAGGTTGCTTGGTTGGCCAAAAAGGGCGTATGCGTTTTTTCCTGAATATATTCAGGAAAAAACGCATACGCCCTTTTTGGCCAAGGGCATCATTGTCCACGTTTTGCCGCTTTTCATGTGCTTTCAAGGCGATTCGAATCTACCTCTTGAAATCTGTTTCCTGCAATTCTGCCTTGCTTTCAAAGCCTCTTCGTTGCCTTCCCTTAATATATTTGTGGACGAGAGGTATCATTTAAAACTCTGCAGGTTTGTGAATTGCAGTGCCCCTGAGCTCCATTTTTCAACTCGCTTTTTTGGGAGCTGGCCGCAAAAGCGCAGGATTGCTTCAGGCCCTCTTCTGGTTCTGGGGGGCAGGCTGAGCTTGTGCTTAATTCTTCTTCCTGATGGGAAAATAGAGTGACCTGTGCCTGTCCCAACACCTAGAGCTAGTCTCTCATTGGTTCCCCCTCTTCCCGTTCATCCTCAGGACAAATTGCAACCTGTACGGAACAGGAGGTTAAAGGTGCTGATTCTCCAAGGAGGGAGATGGCTAGTAAATCGGCTGGAATGGCGAACCCGAGCAAAGGAGATGAGAAATGAGGTGCGTTTTAGAAACCTTTCCCGATCACACGGTGTACCATCTTCTGGGGTTCTCATGCCTGTTTTCGACGTAGGAAGATGCCCTTGAACCTGGAGATTTGGGACCCATGGGATGGGTACCATGCAGTATTACTTGAAAGGGTCTGGGTTGGCTCACCCAACCTCACCGAAACTCTCAGCCCCAAGAGTGTCCACCCTTATGTCTCAATCAGCTGTGTGTCTGGATATGGTCAATCCAGGTTGAATCACAGCCCCTGAACGAATTTTGTAAGAATTTCTCTCTCTTTCACTGTCTTTGTTTCACGGGTTTTGAAAAGTAATTTATTTTTATAATGGGGTTTAGCTGCTTTTCACGGCTGTGTTTATGCCGCTTTACACCGCCTTGACTGACTTACAGAGAGATATCAATATATAGGTTTGAAGATTCTTACTAGTCAGATATATTCTTGTGCGGTGAATAGGGGGTGTTGAGTCCAGTTCACTGAAAAAGGAATAGGTCTTGTCTCTTACATATTGGGTTTATGGAACGGTATCTGAGCTAATTTGAAACCCTTGTTTTATGCATCACCCCACCTCACCTTTCCCGTTCAGCAGCCATAGTGTGTTTCCTAAACGTGTGACTCTGTCCTGTTTTGTAATTCAGTTCAAGTGTAGCGGTTTTTACATTCCCTCTAGAAGTGATATCTTATGATAAGTGTCTTTTTCTGTGTGACTTATTTCACTTAGAATCGTCGTACCTAAATCCACTCATCGTGCTGCTACTAGCCTTATGACGTTGATTTCATGGCTGAGTGATATTCCATTGTACATGAGGACCACAACTTCTTTATCCATTTTTCTCTTTCCTAGGATATTTAAGGTGTAATGACGTGGGGGTTCTTGTCACCAGAGCAGCCCTAAACTTTGGGGTGCCTGTGTCTGGCTGATTTTTAGTTTTCCCAATTTATACGCCCATGAGTGGAAGTGCCCTATGCTCTCCAAGCTGTGTTTTTTAGATGTTTCAGAACACACCGTACACTTCTCCAGAGTGGCTGTTGGCAATTTTCATCCCACCCATCAGCGTAGCAAGGCTCCCATTTCTCCATGGCCGGTCCTGCATTTCTGGTTTGGACACTTTTTTCCGCATGGCCCTTTTGCCCGCTGGGAAGCGAGACTTCTTTGGAGCGCAGATTTGCCTTTCCAGGTTGCTTGGTTGGCCAAAAAGGGCGTATGCGTTTTTTCCTGAATATATTCAGGAAAAAACGCATACGCCCTTTTTGGCCAAGGGCATCATTGTCCACGTTTTGCCGCTTTTCATGTGCTTTCAAGGCGATTCGAATCTACCTCCTGAAATCTGTTTCCTGCAATTCTGCCTTGCTTTCAAAGCCTCTTCGTTGCCTTCCCTTAATATATTTGTGGACGAGAGGTATCATTTAAAACTCTGCAGGTTTGTGAATTGCAGTGCCCCTGAGCTCCATTTTTCAACTCGCTTTTTTGGGAGCTGGCCGCAAAAGCGCAGGATTGCTTCAGGCCCTCTTCTGGTTCTGGGGGGCAGGCTGTGCTTGTGCTTAATTCTTCTTCGTGATGGGAAAATAGAGTGACCTGTGCCTGTCCCAACACCTAGAGCTAGTCTCTCATTGGTTCCCCCTCTTCCCGTTCATCCTCAGGACAAATTGCAACCTGTACGGAACAGGAGGTTAAAGGTGCTGATTCTCCAAGGAGGGAGATGGCTAGTAAATCGGCTGGAATGGCGAACCCGAGCCAAGGAGATGAGAAATGAGGTGCGTTTTAGAAACCTTTCCCGATCACACGGTGTACCATCTTCTGGATTTCTCATGCCTGTTTTCGATGTAGGAAGATGCCCTTGAACCTGGAGATTTGGGACCCATGGGATGGGTACCATGCAGTATTACTTGAAAGGGTCTGCATTGGCTCACCCAACCTCACCGAACCTCTCAGCCCCAAGAGTGTCCACCCTTATGTCTCAATCAGCTGTGGGTCTAGATATGGTCAATCCAGGTTGCATCACAGCCCCTGAACGAATTTTGTAAGAATTTCTCTCTCTTTCACTGTCTTTGTTTCACGGGCTTTGAAAAGTAATTTATTTTTATAATGGGGTTTAGCTGCTTTTCACGGCTGTGTTTATGCCGCTTTACACCCCCTTGACTCACTTACAGAGAGATATCAATACATAGGTTTGAAGATTCTTACTAGTCAGATATATTCTTGTGCGGTGAATAGGGGGTGTTGAGTCCAGTTCACTGAAAAAGGAATAGGTCTTGTCTCTTACATATTGGGTTTATGGAACGGTATCTGAGCTAATTTGAAACCCTTGTTTTATGCATCACCCCACCTCACCTTTCCCGTTCAGCAGCCATAGTGTGTTTCCTAAACGTGTGACTCTGTCCTGTTTTGTAATTCAGTTCAAGTGTAGCGGTTTTTACATTCCCTCTAGAAGTGATATCTTATGATAAGTGTCTTTTTCTGTGTGACTTATTTCACTTAGAATCGTCGTACCTAAATCCACTCATCGTGCTGCTACTAGCCTTATGACGTTGATTTCATGGCTGAGTGATATTCCATTGTACATGAGGACCACAACTTCTTTATCCATTTTTCTCTTTCCTAGGATATTTAAGGTGTAATGACGTGGGGGTTCTTGTCACCAGAGCAGCCCTAAACTTTGGGGTGCCTGTGTCTGGCTGATTTTTATTTTTTCCAATTTATACGCCCATGAGTGGAAGTGCCCTATGCTCTCCAAGCTGTGTTTTTTAGATGTTTCAGAACACACCGTACACTTCTCCAGAGTGGCTGTTGGCAATTTACATCCCACCCATCAGCGTAGCAAGGCTCCCATTTCTCCATGGCCGGTCCTGCATTTCTGGTTTGGACACTTTTTTCCGCATGGCCCTTTTGCCCGCTGGGAAGCGAGACTTCTTTGGAGCGCTGATTGGCCTTTCCAGGTTGCTTGGTTGGCCAAAAAGGGCGTATGCATTTTTTCCCGAATATATTCAGGAAAAAACGCATACGCCCTTTTTGGCCAAGGGCATCATTGTCCACGTTTTGCCGCTTTTCATGTGCTTTCAAGGCGATTCGAATCTACCTCCTGAAATCTGTTTCCTGCAATTCTGCCTTGCTTTCAAAGCCTCTTCGTTGCCTTCCCTTAATATATTTGTGGACGAGAGGTATCATTTAAAACTCTGCAGGTTTGTGAATTGCAGTGCCCCTGAGCTCCATTTTTCAACTCGCTTTTTTGGGAGCTGGCCGCAAAAGCGCAGGATTGCTTCAGGCCCTCTTCTGGTTCTGGGGGGCAGGCTGAGCTTGTGCTTAATTCTTCTTCCTGATGGGAAAATAGAGTGACCTGTGCCTGTCCCAACACCTAGAGCTAGTCTCTCATTGGTTCCCCCTCTTCCCGTTCATCCTCAGGACAAATTGCAACCTGTACGGAACAGGAGGTTAAAGGTGCTGATTCTCCAAGGAGGGAGATGGCTAGTAAATCGGCTGGAATGGCGAACCCGAGCAAAGGAGATGAGAAATGAGGTGCGTTTTAGAAACCTTTCCCGATCACACGGTGTACCATCTTCTGGGGTTCTCATGCCTGTTTTCGACGTAGGAAGATGCCCTTGAACCTGGAGATTTGGGACCCATGGGATGGGTACCATGCAGTATTACTTGAAAGGGTCTGGGTTGGCTCACCCAACCTCACCGAAACTCTCAGCCCCAAGAGTGTCCACCCTTATGTCTCAATCAGCTGTGTGTCTGGATATGGTCAATCCAGGTTGAATCACAGCCCCTGAACGAATTTTGTAAGAATTTCTCTCTCTTTCACTGTCTTTGTTTCACGGGTTTTGAAAAGTAATTTATTTTTATAATGGGGTTTAGCTGCTTTTCACGGCTGTGTTTATGCCGCTTTACACCCCCTTGACTCACTTACAGAGAGATATCAATACATAGGTTTGAAGATTCTTACTAGTCAGATATATTCTTGTGCGGTGAATAGGGGGTGTTGAGTCCAGTTCACTGAAAAAGGAATAGGTCTTGTCTCTTACATATTGGGTTTATGGAACGGTATCTGAGCTAATTTGAAACCCTTGTTTTATGCATCACCCCACCTCACCTTTCCCGTTCAGCAGCCATAGTGTGTTTCCTAAACGTGTGACTCTGTCCTGTTTTGTAATTCAGTTCAAGTGTAGCGGTTTTTACATTCCCTCTAGAAGTGATATCTTATGATAAGTGTCTTTTTCTGTGTGACTTATTTCACTTAGAATCGTCGTACCTAAATCCACTCATCGTGCTGCTACTAGCCTTATGACGTTGATTTCATGGCTGAGTGATATTCCATTGTACATGAGGACCACAACTTCTTTATCCATTTTTCTCTTTCCTAGGATATTTAAGGTGTAATGACGTGGGGGTTCTTGTCACCAGAGCAGCCCTAAACTTTGGGGTGCCTGTGTCTGGCTGATTTTTAGTTTTCCCAATTTATACGCCCATGAGTGGAAGTGCCCTATGCTCTCCAAGCTGTGTTTTTTAGATGTTTCAGAACACACCGTACACTTCTCCAGAGTGGCTGTTGGCAATTTACATCCCACCCATCAGCGTAGCAAGGCTCCCATTTCTCCATGGCCGGTCCTGCATTTCTGGTTTGGACACTTTTTTCCGCATGGCCCTTTTGCCCGCTGGGAAGCGAGACTTCTTTGGAGCGCTGATTGGCCTTTCCAGGTTGCTTGGTTGGCCAAAAAGGGCGTATGCGTTTTTTCCCGAATATATTCAGGAAAAAACGCATACGCCCTTTTTGGCCAAGGGCATCATTGTCCACGTTTTGCCGCTTTTCATGTGCTTTCAAGGCGATTCGAATCTACCTCCTGAAATCTGTTTCCTGCAATTCTGCCTTGCTTTCAAAGCCTCTTCGTTGCCTTCCCTTAATATATTTGTGGACGAGAGGTATCATTTAAAACTCTGCAGGTTTGTGAATTGCAGTGCCCCTGAGCTCCATTTTTCAACTCGCTTTTTTGGGAGCTGGCCGCAAAAGCGCAGGATTGCTTCAGGCCCTCTTCTGGTTCTGGGGGGCAGGCTGAGCTTGTGCTTAATTCTTCTTCCTGATGGGAAAATAGAGTGACCTGTGCCTGTCCCAACACCTAGAGCTAGTCTCTCATTGGTTCCCCCTCTTCCCGTTCATCCTCAGGACAAATTGCAACCTGTACGGAACAGGAGGTTAAAGGTGCTGATTCTCCAAGGAGGGAGATGGCTAGTAAATCGGCTGGAATGGCGAACCCAAGCAAAGGAGATGAGAAATGAGGTGCGTTTTAGAAACCTTTCCCGATCACACGGTGTACCATCTTCTGGGTTTCTCATGCTTGTTTTCGACGTAGGAACATGCCCTTGAACCTGGAGATTTGGGACCCATGGGATGGGTACCATGCAGTATTACTTGAAAGGGTCTGCGTTGGCTCACCCAACCTCACCGAACCTCTCAGCCCCAAGAGTGTCCACCCTTATGTCTCAATCAGCTGTGGGTCTGGATATGGTCAATCCAGGTTGAATCACAGCCCCTGAACGAATTTTGTAAGAATTTCTCTCTCTTTCACTGTCTTTGTTTCACGGGTTTTGAAAAGTAATTTATTTTTATAATGGGGTTTAGCTGCTTTTCACGGCTGTGTTTATGCCGCTTTACACCCCCTTGACTCACTTACAGAGAGATATCAATACATAGGTTTGAAGATTCTTACTAGTCAGATATATTCTTGTGCGGTGAATAGGGGGTGTTGAGTCCAGTTCACTGAAAAAGGAATAGGTCTTGTCTCTTACATATTGGGTTTATGGAACGGTATCTGAGCTAATTTGAAACCCTTGTTTTATGCATCACCCCACCTCACCTTTCCCGTTCAGCAGCCATAGTGTGTTTCCTAAACGTGTGACTCTGTCCTGTTTTGTAATTCAGTTCAAGTGTAGCGGTGTTTACATTCCCTCTAGAAGTGATATCTTATGATAAGTGTCTTTTTCTGTGTGACTTATTTCACTTAGAATCGTCGTACCTAAATCCACTCATCGTGCTGCTACTAGCCTTATGACGTTGATTTCATGGCTGAGTGATATTCCATTGTACATGAGGACCACAACTTCTTTATCCATTTTTCTCTTTCCTAGGATATTTAAGGTGTAATGACGTGGGGGTTCTTGTCAACAGAGCAGCCCTAAACTTTTGGGTGCCTGTGTCTTGCTGATTTTTAGTTTTCCCAATTTATACGCCCATGAGTGGAAGTGCCCTATGCTCTCCAAGCTGTGTTTTTTAGATGTTTCAGAACACACCGTACACTTCTCCAGAGTGGCTGTTGGCAATTTACATCCCACCCATCAGCGTAGCAAGGCTCCCATTTCTCCATGGCCGGTCCTGCATTTCTGGTTTGGACACTTTTTTCCGCATGGCCCTTTTGCCCGCTGGGAAGCGAGACTTCTTTGGAGCGCTGATTGGCCTTTCCAGGTTGCTTGCTTGGCCAAAAAGGGCGTATGCGTTTTTTCCTGAATATATTCAGGAAAAAACGCATACGCCCTTTTTGGCCAAGGGCATCATTGTCCACGTTTTGCCGCTTTTCATGTGCTTTCAAGGCGATTCGAATCTACCTCCTGAAATCTGTTTCCTGCAATTCTGCCTTGCTTTCAAAGCCTCTTCGTTGCCTTCCCTTAATATATTTGTGGACGAGAGGTATCATTTAAAACTCTGCAGGTTTGTGAATTGCAGTGCCCCTGAGCTCCATTTTTCAACTCGCTTTTTTGGGAGCTGGCCGCAAAAGCGCAGGATTGCTTCAGGCCCTCTTCTGGTTCTGGGGGGCAGGCTGTGCTTGTGCTTAATTCTTCTTCGTGATGGGAAAATAGAGTGACCTGTGCCTGTCCCAACACCTAGAACTAGTCTCTCATTGGTTCCCCCTCTTCCCGTTCATCCTCAGGACAAATTGCAACCTGTACGGAACAGGAGGTTAAAGGTGCTGATTCTCCAAGGAGGGAGATGGCTAGTAAATCGGCTGGAATGGCGAACCCGAGCAAAGGAGATGAGAAATGAGGTGCGTTTTAGAAACCTTTCCCGATCACACGGTGTACCATCTTCTGGGTTTCTCATGCCTGTTTTCGATGTAGGAAGATGCCCTTGAACCTGGAGATTTGGGACCCATGGGATGGGTACCATGCAGTATTACTTGAAAGGGTCTGCGTTGCCTCACCCAACCTCACCGAACCTCTCAGCCCCAAGAGTGTCCACCCTTATGTCTCAATCAGCTGTGGGTCTAGATATGGTCAATCCAGGTTGCATCACAGCCCCTGAACGAATTTTGTAAGAATTTCTCTCTCTTTCACTGTCTTTGTTTCACGGGTTTTGAAAAGAAATTTATTTTTATAATGGGGTTTAGCTGCTTTTCACGGCTGTGTTTATGCCGCTTTACACCCCCTTGACTCACTTACAGAGAGATATCAATACATAGGTTTGAAGATTCTTACTAGTCAGATATATTCTTGTGCGGTGAATAGGGGGTGTTGAGTCCAGTTCACTGAAAAAGGAATAAGTCTTGTCTCTTACATATTGGGTTTATGGAACGGTATCTGAGCTAATTTGAAACCCTTGTTTTATGCATCACCCCACCTCACCTTTCCCGTTCAGCAGCCATAGTGTGTTTCCTAAATGTGTGACTCTGTTCTGTTTTGTAATTCAGTTGAAGTGTAGCGGTTTTTACATTCCCTCTAGAAGTGATATCTTATGATAAGTGTCTTTTTCTGTGTGACTTATTTCACTTAGAATCGTCGTACCTAAAACCACTCATCGTGCTGCTACTAGCCTTATGACGTGGATTTCATGGCTGAGTGATATTCCATTGTACATGAGGACCACAAATTCTTTATCCATTTTTCTCTTTCCTAGGATATTTAAGGTGTAATGAAGTGGGGGTTCTTGTCAACAGAGCAGCCCTAAACTTTGGGGTGCCTGTGTCTTGCTGATTTTTAGTTTTCCCAATTTATACGCCCATGAGTGGAAGTGCCCTATGCTCTCCAAGCTGTGTTTTTTAGATGTTTCAGAACACACCGTACACTTCTCCAGAGTGGCTGTTGGCAATTTACATCCCACCCATCAGCGTAGCAAGGCTCCCATTTCTTCATGGCCGGTCCTGCATTTCTGGTTTGGACACTTTTTTCCGCATGGCCCTTTTGCCCGCTGGGAAGCGAGACTTCTTTGGAGCGCTGATTTGCCTTTCCAGGTTGCTTGGTTGGCCAAAAAGGGCGTATGCGTTTTTTCCTGAATATATTCAGGAAAAAACGCATACGCCCTTTTTGGCCAAGGGCATCATTGTCCACGTTTTGCCGCTTTTCATGTGCTTTCAAGGCGATTCGAATCTACCTCCTGAAATCTGTTTCCTGCAATTCTGCCTTGCTTTCAAAGCCTCTTCGTTGCCTTCCCTTAATATATTTGTGGACGAGAGGTATCATTTAAAACTCTGCAGGTTTGTGAATTGCAGTGCCCCTGAGCTCCATTTTTCAACTCGCTTTTTTGGGAGCTGGCCGCAAAAGCGCAGGATTGCTTCAGGCCCTCTTCTGGTTCTGGGGGGCAGGCTGAGCTTGTGCTTAATTCTTCTTCCTGATGGGAAAATAGAGTGACCTGTGCCTGTCCCAACACCTAGAGCTAGTCTCTCATTGGTTCCCCCTCTTCCCGTTCATCCTCAGGACAAATTGCAACCTGTACGGAACAGAAGGTTAAAGGTGCTGATTCTCCAAGGAGGGAGATGGCTAGTAAATCGGCTGGAATGGCGAACCCGAGCCAAGGAGATGAGAAATGAGGTGCGTTTTAGAAACCTTTCCCGATCACACGGTGTACCATCTTCTGGGTTTCTCATGCCTGTTTTCGACGTAGGAAGATGCCCTTGAACCTGGAGATTTGGGACCCATGGGATGGGTACCATGCAGTATTACTTGAAAGGGTCTGCGTTGGCTCACCCAACCTCACCGAACCTCTCAGCCCCAAGAGTGTCCACCCTTATGTCTCAATCAGCTGTGGGTCTAGATATGGTCAATCCAGGTTGCATCACAGCCCCTGAACGAATTTTGTAAGAATTTCTCTCTCTTTCACTGTCTTTGTTTCACGGGCTTTGAAAAGTAATTTATTTTTATAATGGGGTTTAGCTGCTTTTCACGGCTGTGTTTATGCCGCTTTACACCCCCTTGACTCACTTACAGAGAGATATCAATACATAGGTTTGAAGATTCTTACTAGTCAGATATATTCTTGTGCGGTGAATAGGGGGTGTTGAGTCCAGTTCACTGAAAAAGGAATAGGTCTTGTCTCTTACATATTGGGTTTATGGAACGGTATCTGAGCTAATTTGAAACCCTTGTTTTATGCATCACCCCACCTCACCTTTCCCGTTCAGCAGCCATAGTGTGTTTCCTAAACGTGTGACTCTGTTCTGTTTTGTAATTCAGTTCAAGTGTAGCGGTTTTTACATTCCCTCTAGAAGTGATATCTTATGATAAGTGTCTTTTTCTGTGTGACTTATTTCACTTAGAATCGTCGTACCTAAATCCACTCATCGTGCTGCTACTAGCCTTATGACGTTGATTTCATGGCTGAGTGATATTCCATTGTACATGAGGACCACCACTTCTTTATCCATTTTTCTCTTTCCTAGGATATTTAAGGTGTAATGAAGTGGGGGTTCTTGTCAACAGAGCTGCCCTAAACTTTGGGGTGCCTGTGTCTTGCTGATTTTTAGTTTTCCCAATTTATACGCCCATGAGTGGAAGTGCCCTATGCTCTCCAAGCTGTGTTTTTTAGATGTTTCAGAACACACCGTACACTTCTCCAGAGTGGCTGTTGGCAATTTACATCCCACCCATCAGCGTAGCAAGGCTCCCATTTCTCCATGGCCGGTCCTGCATTTCTGGTTTGGACACTTTTTTCCGCATGGCCCTTTTCCCCGCTGGGAAGCGAGACTTCTTTGGAGCGCTGATTGGCCTTTCCAGGTTGCTTGGTTGGCCAAAAAGGGCGTATGCGTTTTTTCCTGAATATATTCAGGAAAAAACGCATACGCCCTTTTTGGCCAAGGGCATCATTGTCCACGTTTTGCCGCTTTTCATGTGCTTTCAAGGCGATTCGAATCTACCTCCTGAAATCTGTTTCCTGCAATTCTGCCTTGCTTTCAAAGCCTCTTCGTTGCCTTCCCTTAATATATTTGTGGACGAGAGGTATCATTTAAAACTCTGCAGGTTTGTGAATTGCAGTGCCCCTGAGCTCCATTTTTCAACTCGCTTTTTTGGGAGCTGGCCGCAAAAGCGCAGGATTGCTTCAGGCCCTCTTCTGGTTCTGGGGGGCAGGCTGAGCTTGTGCTTGATTCTTCTTCCTGATGGGAAAATAGAGTGACCTGTGCCTGTCCCAACACCTAGAGCTAGTCTCTCATTGGTTCCCCCTCTTCCCGTTCATCCTCAGGACAAATTGCAACCTGTACGGAACAGGAGGTTAAAGGTGCTGATTCTCCAAGGAGGGAGATGGCTAGTAAATCGGCTGGAATGGCGAACCCGAGCAAAGGAGATGAGAAATGAGGTGCGTTTTAGAAACCTTTCCCGATCACACGGTGTACCATCTTCTGGGTTTCTC
This sequence comes from Balaenoptera acutorostrata, assembly GCF_949987535.1. Classification (NCBI taxonomy): domain Eukaryota; kingdom Metazoa; phylum Chordata; class Mammalia; order Artiodactyla; family Balaenopteridae; genus Balaenoptera; species Balaenoptera acutorostrata. The sequence goes on along the minus strand of NW_026646549.1, from coordinate 144,518 downwards.
ATGCCTGTTTTCGACGTAGGAAGATGCCCTTGAACCTGGAGATTTGGGACCCATGGGATGGGTACCATGCAGTATTACTTGAAAGGGTCTGCGTTGGCTCACCCAACCTCACCGAACCTCTCAGCCCCAAGAGTGTCCACCCTTATGTCTCAATCAGCTGTGGGTCTAGATATGGTCAATCCAGGTTGCATCACAGCCCCTGAACGAATTTTGTAAGAATTTCTCTCTCTTTCACTGTCTTTGTTTCACGGGTTTTGAAAAGTAATTTATTTTTATAATGGGGTTTAGCTGCTTTTCACGGCTGTGTTTATGCCGCTTTACACCCCCTTGACTCACTTACAGAGAGATATCAATACATAGGTTTGAAGATTCTTACTAGTCAGATATATTCTTGTGCGGTGAATAGGGGGTGTTGAGTCCAGTTCACTGAAAAAGGAATAGGTCTTGTCTCTTACATATTGGGTTTATGGAACGGTATCTGAGCTAATTTGAAACCCTTGTTTTATGCATCACCCCACCTCACCTTTCCCGTTCAGCAGCCATAGTGTGTTTCCTAAACGTGGGACTCTGTTCTGTTTTGCAATTCAGTTCAAGTGTAGCGGTTTTTACATTCCCTCTCTAAGTGATATCTTATGATAAGTGTCTTTTTCTGTGTGACTTATTTCACTTAGAATCGTCGTACCTAAATCCACTCATCGTGCTGCTACTAGCCTTATGACGTTGATTTCATGGCTGAGTGATATTCCATTGTACATGAGGACCACAACTTCTTTATCCATTTTTCGCTTTCCTAGGATATTTAAGGTGTAATGAAGTGGGGGTTCTTGTCAACAGAGCAGCCCTAAACTTTGGGGTGCCTGTGTCTTGCTGATTTTTAGTTTTCCCAATTTATACGCCCATGAGTGGAAGTGCCCTATGCTCTCCAAGCTGTGTTTTTAGATGTTTCAGAACACACCGTACACTTCTCCGGAGTGCCTGTTGGCAATTTACATCCACGCATCAGCGTAGCAAGGCTCCCATTTCTCCATGGCCGGTCCTGCATTTCTGGTTTGGACACTTTTTTCCCCATGGCCCTTTTGCCCGCTGGGAAGCGAGACTTCTTTGGAGCGCTGATTGGCCTTTCCAGGTTGCTTGGTTGGCCAAAAAGGGCGTATGCGTTTTTTCCTGAATATATTCAGGAAAAAACGCATACGCCCTTTTTGGCCAAGGGCATCATTGTCCACGTTTTGCCGCTTTTCATGTGCTTTCAAGGCGATTCGAATCTACCTCCTGAATTCTGTTTCCTGCAATTCTGCCTTGCTTTCAAAGCCTCTTCGTTGCCTTCCCTTAATATATTTGTGGACGAGAGGTATCATTTAAAACTCTGCAGGTTTGTGAATTGCAGTGCCCCTGAGCTCCATTTTTCAACTCGCTTTTTTGGGAGCTGGCCGCAAAAGCGCAGGATTGCTTCAGGCCCTCTTCTGGTTCTGGGGGGCAGGCTGAGCTTGTGCTTGATTCTTCTTCCTGATGGGAAAATAGAGTGACCTGTGCCTGTCCCAAGACCTAGAACTAGTCTCTCATTGGTTCCCCCTCTTCCCGTTCATCCTCAGGACAAATTGCAACCTGTACGGAACAGGAGGTTAAAGGTGCTGATTCTCCAAGGAGGGAGATGGCTAGTAAATCGGCTGGAATGGCGAACCCGAGCAAAGGAGATGAGAAATGAGGTGCGTTTTAGAAACCTTTCCCGATCACACGGTGTACCATCTTCTGGGTTTCTCATGCCTGTTTTCGACGTAGGAAGATGCCCTTGAACCTGGAGATTTGGGACCCATGGGATGGGTACCATGCAGTATTACTTGAAAGGGTCTGCCTTGGCTCACCCAACCTCACCGAACCTCTCAGCCCCAAGAGTGTCCACCCTTATGTCTCAATCAGCTGTGGGTCTAGATATGGTCAATCCAGGTTGCATCACAGCCCCTGAACGAATTTTGTAAGAATTTCTCTCTCTTTCACTGTCTTTGTTTCACGGGTTTTGAAAAGTAATTTATTTTTATAATGGGGTTTAGCTGCTTTTCACGGCTGTGTTTATGCCGCTTTACACCCCCTTGACTCACTTACAGAGAGATATCAATACATAGGTTTGAAGATTCTTACTAGTCAGATATATTCTTGTGCGGTGAATAGGGGGTGTTGAGTCCAGTTCACTGAAAAAGGAATAGGTCTTGTCTCTTACATATTGGGTTTATGGAACGGTATCTGAGCTAATTTGAAACCCTTGTTTTATGCATCACCCCACCTCACCTTTCCCGTTCAGCAGCCATAGTGTGTTTCCTAAACGTGGGACTCTGTTCTGTTTTGCAATTCAGTTCAAGTGTAGCGTTTTTTACATTCCCTCTCTAAGTGATATCTTATAATAAGTGTCTTTTTCTGTGTGACTTATTTCACTTAGAATCGTCGTACCTAAATCCACTCATCGTGCTGCTACTAGCCTTATGACGTTGATTTCATGGCTGAGTGATATTCCATTGTACATGAGGACCACAACTTCTTTATCCATTTTTCGCTTTCCTAGGATATTTAAGGTGTAATGAAGTGGGGGTTCTTGTCAACAGAGCAGCCCTAAACTTTGGGGTGCCTGTGTCTTGCTGATTTTTAGTTTTCCCAATTTATACGCCCATGAGTGGAAGTGCCCTATGCTCTCCAAGCTGTGTTTTTAGATGTTTCAGAACACACCGTACACTTCTCCGGAGTGCCTGTTGGCAATTTACATCCCACCCATCAGCGTAGCAAGGCTCCCATTTCTCCATGGCCGGTCCTGCATTTCTGGTTTGGACACTTTTTTCCCCATGGCCCTTTTGCCCGCTGGGAAGCGAGACTTCTTTGGAGCGCTGATTGGCCTTTCCAGGTTGCTTGGTTGGCCAAAAAGGGCGTATGCGTTTTTTCCTGAATATATTCAGGAAAAAACGCATACGCCCTTTTTGGCCAAGGGCATCATTGTCCACGTTTTGCCGCTTTTCATGTGCTTTCAAGGCGATTCGAATCTACCTCCTGAAATCTGTTTCCTGCAATTCTGCCTTGCTTTCAAAGCCTCTTCGTTGCCTTCCCTTAATATATTTGTGGACGAGAGGTATCATTTAAAACTCTGCAGGTTTGTGAATTGCAGTGCCCCTGAGCTCCATTTTTCAAATCGCTTTTTTGGGAGCTGGCCGCAAAAGCGCAGGATTGCTTCAGGCCCTCTTCTGGTTCTGGGGGGCAGGCTGAGCTTGTGCTTGATTCTTCTTCCTGATGGGAAAATAGAGTGACCTGTGCCTGTCCCAACCCCTAGAGCTAGTCTCTCATTGGTTCCCCCTCTTCCCCTTCATCCTCAGGACAAATTGCAACCTGTACGGAACAGGAGGTTAAAGGTGCTGATTCTCCAAGGAGGGAGATGGCTAGTAAATCGGCTGGAATGGCGAACCCGAGCAAAGGAGATGAGAAATGAGGTGCGTTTTAGAAACCTTTCCCGATCACACGGTGTACCATCTTCTGGGTTTCTCATGCCTGTTTTCGACGTAGGAAGATGCCCTTGAACCTGGAGATTTGGGACCCATGGGATGGGTACCATGCAGTATTACTTGAAAGGGTCTGCGTTGGCTCACCCAACCTCACCGAACCTCTCAGCCCCAAGAGTGTCCACCCTTATGTCTCAATCAGCTGTGGGTCTAGATATGGTCAATCCAGGTTGCATCACAGCCCCTGAACGAATTTTGTAAGAATTTCTCTCTCTTTCACTGTCTTTGTTTCACGGGTTTTGAAAAGTAATTTATTTTTATAATGGGGTTTAGCTGCTTTTCACGGCTGTGTTTATGCCGCTTTACACCCCCTTGACTCACTTACAGAGAGATATCAATACATAGGTTTGAAGATTCTTACTAGTCAGATATATTCTTGTGCGGTGAATAGGGGGTGTTGAGTCCAGTTCACTGAAAAAGGAATAGGTCTTGTCTCTTACATATTGGGTTTATGGAACGGTATCTGAGCTAATTTGAAACCCTTGTTTTATGCATCACCCCACCTCACCTTTCCCGTTCAGCAGCCATAGTGTGTTTCCTAAACGTGGGACTCTGTTCTGTTTTGCAATTCAGTTCAAGTGTAGCGGTTTTTACATTCCCTCTCTAAGTGATATCTTATGATAAGTGTCTTTTTCTGTGTGACTTATTTCACTTAGAATCGTCGTACCTAAATCCACTCATCGTGCTGCTACTAGCCTTATGACGTTGATTTCATGGCTGAGTGATATTCCATTGTACATGAGGACCACAACTTCTTTATCCATTTTTCGCTTTCCTAGGATATTTAAGGTGTAATGAAGTGGGGGTTCTTGTCAACAGAGCAGCCCTAAACTTTGGGGTGCCTGTGTCTTGCTGATTTTTAGTTTTCCCAATTTATACGCCCATGAGTGGAAGTGCCCTATGCTCTCCAAGCTGTGTTTTTAGATGTTTCAGAACACACCGTACACTTCTCCGGAGTGCCTGTTGGCAATTTACATCCCACCCATCAGCGTAGCAAGGCTCCCATTTCTCCATGGCCGGTCCTGCATTTCTGGTTTGGACACTTTTTTCCCCATGGCCCTTTTGCCCGCTGGGAAGCGAGACTTCTTTGGAGCGCTGATTGGCCTTTCCAGGTTGCTTGGTTGGCCAAAAAGGGCGTATGCGTTTTTTCCTGAATATATTCAGGAAAAAACGCATACGCCCTTTTTGGCCAAGGGCATCATTGTCCACGTTTTGCCGCTTTTCATGTGCTTTCAAGGCGATTCGAATCTACCTCCTGAAATCTGTTTCCTGCAATTCTGCCTTGCTTTCAAAGCCTCTTCGTTGCCTTCCCTTAATATATTTGTGGACGAGAGGTATCATTTAAAACTCTGCAGGTTTGTGAATTGCAGTGCCCCTGAGCTCCATTTTTCAACTCGCTTTTTTGGGAGCTGGCCGCAAAAGCGCAGGATTGCTTCAGGCCCTCTTCTGGTTCTGGGGGGCAGGCTGAGCTTGTGCTTGATTCTTCTTCCTGATGGGAAAATAGAGTGACCTGTGCCTGTCCCAACCCCTAGAGCTAGTCTCTCATTGGTTCCCCCTCTTCCCGTTCATCCTCAGGACAAATTGCAACCTGTACGGAACAGGAGGTTAAAGGTGCTGATTCTCCAAGGAGGGAGATGGCTAGTAAATCGGCTGGAATGGCGAACCCGAGCAAAGGAGATGAGAAATGAGGTGCGTTTTAGAAACCTTTCCCGATCACACGGTGTACCATCTTCTGGGTTTCTCATGCCTGTTTTCGACGTAGGAAGATGGCCTTGAACCTGGAGATTTGGGACCCATGGGATGGGTTCCATGCAGTATTACTTGAAAGGGTCTGCGTTGGCTCACCCAACCTCACCGAACCTCTCAGCCCCAAGAGTGTCCACCCTTATGTCTCAATCAGCTGTGGGTCTAGATATGGTCAATCCAGGTTGCATCACAGCCCGTGAACGAATTTTGTAAGAATTTCTCTCGCTTTCACTGTCTTTGTTTCACGGGTTTTGAAAAGTAATTTATTTTTATAATGGGGTTTAGCTGCTTTTCACGGCTGTGTTTATGCCGCTTTACACCCCCTTGACTCACTTACAGAGAGATATCAATACATAGGTTTGAAGATTCTTACTAGTCAGATATATTCTTGTGCGGTGAATAGGGGGTGTTGAGTCCAGTTCACTGAAAAAGGAATAGGTCTTGTCTCTTACATATTGGGTTTATGGAACGGTATCTGAGCTAATTTGAAACCCTTGTTTTATGCATCACCCCACCTCACCTTTCCCGTTCAGCAGCCATAGTGTGTTTCCTAAACGTGGGACTCTGTTCTGTTTTGCAATTCAGTTCAAGTGTAGCGGTTTTTACATTCCCTCTCTAAGTGATATCTTATGATAAGTGTCTTTTTCTGTGTGACTTATTTCACTTAGAATCGTCGTACCTAAATCCACTCATCGTGCTGCTACTAGCCTTATGACGTTGATTTCATGGCTGAGTGATATTCCATTGTACATGAGGACCACAACTTCTTTATCCATTTTTCGCTTTCCTAGGATATTTAAGGTGTAATGACGTGGGGGTTCTTGTCAACAGAGCAGCCCTAAACTTTGGGGTGCCTGTGTCTTGCTGATTTTTAGTTTTCCCAATTTATACGCCCATGAGTGGAAGTGCCCTATGCTCTCCAAGCTGTGTTTTTAGATGTTTCAGAACACACCGTACACTTCTCCGGAGTGCCTGTTGGCAATTTACATCCACGCATCAGCGTAGCAAGGCTCCCATTTCTCCATGGCCGGTCCTGCATTTCTGGTTTGGACACTTTTTTCCCCATGGCCCTTTTGCCCGCTGGGAAGCGAGACTTCTTTGGAGCGCTGATTGGCCTTTCCAGGTTGCTTGGTTGGCCAAAAAGGGCGTATGCGTTTTTTCCTGAATATATTCAGGAAAAAACGCATACGCCCTTTTTGGCCAAGGGCATCATTGTCCACGTTTTGCCGCTTTTCATGTGCTTTCAAGGCGATTCGAATCTACCTCCTGAATTCTGTTTCCTGCAATTCTGCCTTGCTTTCAAAGCCTCTTCGTTGCCTTCCCTTAATATATTTGTGGACGAGAGGTATCATTTAAAACTCTGCAGGTTTGTGAATTGCAGTGCCCCTGAGCTCCATTTTTCAACTCGCTTTTTTGGGAGCTGGCCGCAAAAGCGCAGGATTGCTTCAGGCCCTCTTCTGGTTCTGGGGGGCAGGCTGAGCTTGTGCTTGATTCTTCTTCCTGATGGGAAAATAGAGTGACCTGTGCCTGTCCCAACACCTAGAACTAGTCTCTCATTGGTTCCCCCTCTTCCCGTTCATCCTCAGGACAAATTGCAACCTGTACGGAACAGGAGGTTAAAGGTGCTGATTCTCCAAGGAGGGAGATGGCTAGTAAATCGGCTGGAATGGCGAACCCGAGCAAAGGAGATGAGAAATGAGGTGCGTTTTAGAAACCTTTCCCGATCACACGGTGTACCATCTTCTGGGTTTCTCATGCCTGTTTTCGACGTAGGAAGATGCCCTTGAACCTGGAGATTTGGGACCCATGGGATGGGTACCATGCAGTATTACTTGAAAGGGTCTGCCTTGGCTCACCCAACCTCACCGAACCTCTCAGCCCCAAGAGTGTCCACCCTTATGTCTCAATCAGCTGTGGGTCTAGATATGGTCAATCCAGGTTGCATCACAGCCCCTGAACGAATTTTGTAAGAATTTCTCTCTCTTTCACTGTCTTTGTTTCACGGGTTTTGAAAAGTAATTTATTTTTATAATGGGGTTTAGCTGCTTTTCACGGCTGTGTTTATGCCGCTTTACACCCCCTTGACTCACTTACAGAGAGATATCAATACATAGGTTTGAAGATTCTTACTAGTCAGATATATTCTTGTGCGGTGAATAGGGGGTGTTGAGTCCAGTTCACTGAAAAAGGAATAGGTCTTGTCTCTTACATATTGGGTTTATGGAACGGTATCTGAGCTAATTTGAAACCCTTGTTTTATGCATCACCCCACCTCACCTTTCCCGTTCAGCAGCCATAGTGTGTTTCCTAAACGTGGGACTCTGTTCTGTTTTGCAATTCAGTTCAAGTGTAGCGTTTTTTACATTCCCTCTCTAAGTGATATCTTATAATAAGTGTCTTTTTCTGTGTGACTTATTTCACTTAGAATCGTCGTACCTAAATCCACTCATCGTGCTGCTACTAGCCTTATGACGTTGATTTCATGGCTGAGTGATATTCCATTGTACATGAGGACCACAACTTCTTTATCCATTTTTCGCTTTCCTAGGATATTTAAGGTGTAATGAAGTGGGGGTTCTTGTCAACAGAGCAGCCCTAAACTTTGGGGTGCCTGTGTCTTGCTGATTTTTAGTTTTCCCAATTTATACGCCCATGAGTGGAAGTGCCCTATGCTCTCCAAGCTGTGTTTTTAGATGTTTCAGAACACACCGTACACTTCTCCGGAGTGCCTGTTGGCAATTTACATCCCACCCATCAGCGTAGCAAGGCTCCCATTTCTCCATGGCCGGTCCTGCATTTCTGGTTTGGACACTTTTTTCCCCATGGCCCTTTTGCCCGCTGGGAAGAGAGACTTCTTTGGAGCGCTGATTGGCCTTTCCAGGTTGCTTGGTTGGCCAAAAAGGGCGTATGCGTTTTTTCCTGAATATATTCAGGAAAAAACGCATACGCCCTTTTTGGCCAAGGGCATCATTGTCCACGTTTTGCCGCTTTTCATGTGCTTTCAAGGCGATTCGAATCTACCTCCTGAAATCTGTTTCCTGCAATTCTGCCTTGCTTTCAAAGCCTCTTCGTTGCCTTCCCTTAATATATTTGTGGACGAGAGGTATCATTTAAAACTCTGCAGGTTTGTGAATTGCAGTGCCCCTGAGCTCCATTTTTCAACTCGCTTTTTTGGGAGCTGGCCGCAAAAGCGCAGGATTGCTTCAGGCCCTCTTCTGGTTCTGGGGGGCAGGCTGAGCTTGTGCTTGATTCTTCTTCCTGATGGGAAAATAGAGTGACCTGTGCCTGTCCCAACCCCTAGAGCTAGTCTCTCATTGGTTCCCCCTCTTCCCGTTCATCCTCAGGACAAATTGCAACCTGTACGGAACAGGAGGTTAAAGGTGCTGATTCTCCAAGGAGGGAGATGGCTAGTAAATCGGCTGGAATGGCGAACCCGAGCAAAGGAGATGAGAAATGAGGTGCGTTTTAGAAACCTTTCCCGATCACACGGTGTACCATCTTCTGGGTTTCTCATGCCTGTTTTCGACGTAGGAAGATGCCCTTGAACCTGGAGATTTGGGACCCATGGGATGGGTACCATGCAGTATTACTTGAAAGGGTCTGCGTTGGCTCACCCAACCTCACCGAACCTCTCAGCCCCAAGAGTGTCCACCCTTATGTCTCAATCAGCTGTGGGTCTAGATATGGTCAATCCAGGTTGCATCACAGCCCCTGAACGAATTTTGTAAGAATTTCTCTCTCTTTCACTGTCTTTGTTTCACGGGTTTTGAAAAGTAATTTATTTTTATAATGGGGTTTAGCTGCTTTTCACGGCTGTGTTTATGCCGCTTTACACCCCCTTGACTCACTTACAGAGAGATATCAATACATAGGTTTGAAGATTCTTACTAGTCAGATATATTCTTGTGCGGTGAATAGGGGGTGTTGAGTCCAGTTCACTGAAAAAGGAATAGGTCTTGTCTCTTACATATTGGGTTTATGGAACGGTATCTGAGCTAATTTGAAACCCTTGTTTTATGCATCACCCCACCTCACCTTTCCGGTTCAGCAGCCATAGTGTGTTTCCTAAACGTGGGACTCTGTTCTGTTTTGCAATTCAGTTCAAGTGTAGCGGTTTTTACATTCCCTCTCTAAGTGATATCTTATGATAAGTGTCTTTTTCTGTGTGACTTATTTCACTTAGAATCGTCGTACCTAAATCCACTCATCGTGCTGCTACTAGCCTTATGACGTTGATTTCATGGCTGAGTGATATTCCATTGTACATGAGGACCACAACTTCTTTATCCATTTTTCGCTTTCCTAGGATATTTAAGGTGTAATGAAGTGGGGGTTCTTGTCAACAGAGCAGCCCTAAACTTTGGGGTGCCTGTGTCTTGCTGATTTTTAGTTTTCCCAATTTATACGCCCATGAGTGGAAGTGCCCTATGCTCTCCAAGCTGTGTTTTTAGATGTTTCAGAACACACCGTACACTTCTCCGGAGTGCCTGTTGGCAATTTACATCCCACCCATCAGCGTAGCAAGGCTCCCATTTCTCCATGGCCGGTCCTGCATTTCTGGTTTGGACACTTTTTTCCCCATGGCCCTTTTGCCCGCTGGGAAGCGAGACTTCTTTGGAGCGCTGATTGGCCTTTCCAGGTTGCTTGGTTGGCCAAAAAGGGCGTATGCGTTTTTTCCTGAATATATTCAGGAAAAAACGCATACGCCCTTTTTGGCCAAGGGCATCATTGTCCACGTTTTGCCGCTTTTCATGTGCTTTCAAGGCGATTCGAATCTACCTCCTGAAATCTGTTTCCTGCAATTCTGCCTTGCTTTCAAAGCCTCTTCGTTGCCTTCCCTTAATATATTTGTGGACGAGAGGTATCATTTAAAACTCTGCAGGTTTGTGAATTGCAGTGCCCCTGAGCTCCATTTTTCAACTCGCTTTTTTGGGAGCTGGCCGCAAAAGCGCAGGATTGCTTCAGGCCCTCTTCTGGTTCTGGGGGGCAGGCTGAGCTTGTGCTTGATTCTTCTTCCTGATGGGAAAATAGAGTGACCTGTGCCTGTCCCAACACCTAGAGCTAGTCTCTCATTGGTTCCCCCTCTTCCCGTTCATCCTCAGGACAAATTGCAACCTGTACGGAACAGGAGGTTAAAGGTGCTGATTCTCCAAGGAGGGAGATGGCTAGTAAATCGGCTGGAATGGCGAACCCGAGCAAAGGAGATGAGAAATGAGGTGCGTTTTAGAAACCTTTCCCGATCACACGGTGTACCATCTTCTGGGTTTCTCATGCCTGTTTTCGACGTAGGAAGATGCCCTTGAACCTGGAGATTTGGGACCCATGGGATGGGTTCCATGCAGTATTACTTGAAAGGGTCTGCGTTGGCTCACCCAACCTCACCGAACCTCTCAGCCCCAAGAGTGTCCACCCTTATGTCTCAATCAGCTGTGGGTCTAGATATGGTCAATCCAGGTTGCATCACAGCCCGTGAACGAATTTTGTAAGAATTTCTCTCGCTTTCACTGTCTTTGTTTCACGGGTTTTGAAAAGTAATTTATTTTTATAATGGGGTTTAGCTGCTTTTCACGGCTGTGTTTATGCCGCTTTACACCCCCTTGACTCACTTACAGAGAGATATCAATACATAGGTTTGAAGATTCTTACTAGTCAGATATATTCTTGTGCGGTGAATAGGGGGTGTTGAGTCCAGTTCACTGAAAAAGGAATAGGTCTTGTCTCTTACATATTGGGTTTATGGAACGGTATCTGAGCTAATTTGAAACCCTTGTTTTATGCATCACCCCACCTCACCTTTCCCGTTCAGCAGCCATAGTGTGTTTCCTAAACGTGGGACTCTGTTCTGTTTTGCAATTCAGTTCAAGTGTAGCGGTTTTTACATTCCCTCTCTAAGTGATATCTTATGATAAGTGTCTTTTTCTGTGTGACTTATTTCACTTAGAATCGTCGTACCTAAATCCACTCATCGTGCTGCTACTAGCCTTATGACGTTGATTTCATGGCTGAGTGATATTCCATTGTACATGAGGACCACAACTTCTTTATCCATTTTTCGCTTTCCTAGGATATTTAAGGTGTAATGAAGTGGGGGTTCTTGTCAACAGAGCAGCCCTAAACTTTGGGGTGCCTGTGTCTTGCTGATTTTTAGTTTTCCCAATTTATACGCCCATGAGTGGAAGTGCCCTATGCTCTCCAAGCTGTGTTTTTAGATGTTTCAGAACACACCGTACACTTCTCCGGAGTGCCTGTTGGCAATTTACATCCACGCATCAGCGTAGCAAGGCTCCCATTTCTCCATGGCCGGTCCTGCATTTCTGGTTTGGACACTTTTTTCCCCATGGCCCTTTTGCCCGCTGGGAAGCGAGACTTCTTTGGAGCGCTGATTGGCCTTTCCAGGTTGCTTGGTTGGCCAAAAAGGGCGTATGCGTTTTTTCCTGAATATATTCAGGAAAAAACGCATACGCCCTTTTTGGCCAAGGGCATCATTGTCCACGTTTTGCCGCTTTTCATGTGCTTTCAAGGCGATTCGAATCTACCTCCTGAATTCTGTTTCCTGCAATTCTGCCTTGCTTTCAAAGCCTCTTCGTTGCCTTCCCTTAATATATTTGTGGACGAGAGGTATCATTTAAAACTCTGCAGGTTTGTGAATTGCAGTGCCCCTGAGCTCCATTTTTCAACTCGCTTTTTTGGGAGCTGGCCGCAAAAGCGCAGGATTGCTTCAGGCCCTCTTCTGGTTCTGGGGGGCAGGCTGAGCTTGTGCTTGATTCTTCTTCCTGATGGGAAAATAGAGTGACCTGTGCCTGTCCCAACACCTAGAACTAGTCTCTCATTGGTTCCCCCTCTTCCCGTTCATCCTCAGGACAAATTGCAACCTGTACGGAACAGGAGGTTAAAGGTGCTGATTCTCCAAGGAGGGAGATGGCTAGTAAATCGGCTGGAATGGCGAACCCGAGCAAAGGAGATGAGAAATGAGGTGCGTTTTAGAAACCTTTCCCGATCACACGGTGTACCATCTTCTGGGTTTCTCATGCCTGTTTTCGACGTAGGAAGATGCCCTTGAACCTGGAGATTTGGGACCCATGGGATGGGTACCATGCAGTATTACTTGAAAGGGTCTGCCTTGGCTCACCCAACCTCACCGAACCTCTCAGCCCCAAGAGTGTCCACCCTTATGTCTCAATCAGCTGTGGGTCTAGATATGGTCAATCCAGGTTGCATCACAGCCCCTGAACGAATTTTGTAAGAATTTCTCTCTCTTTCACTGTCTTTGTTTCACGGGTTTTGAAAAGTAATTTATTTTTATAATGGGGTTTAGCTGCTTTTCACGGCTGTGTTTATGCCGCTTTACACCCCCTTGACTCACTTACAGAGAGATATCAATACATAGGTTTGAAGATTCTTACTAGTCAGATATATTCTTGTGCGGTGAATAGGGGGTGTTGAGTCCAGTTCACTGAAAAAGGAATAGGTCTTGTCTCTTACATATTGGGTTTATGGAACGGTATCTGAGCTAATTTGAAACCCTTGTTTTATGCATCACCCCACCTCACCTTTCCCGTTCAGCAGCCATAGTGTGTTTCCTAAACGTGGGACTCTGTTCTGTTTTGCAATTCAGTTCAAGTGTAGCGTTTTTTACATTCCCTCTCTAAGTGATATCTTATAATAAGTGTCTTTTTCTGTGTGACTTATTTCACTTAGAATCGTCGTACCTAAATCCACTCATCGTGCTGCTACTAGCCTTATGACGTTGATTTCATGGCTGAGTGATATTCCATTGTACATGAGGACCACAACTTCTTTATCCATTTTTCGCTTTCCTAGGATATTTAAGGTGTAATGAAGTGGGGGTTCTTGTCAACAGAGCAGCCCTAAACTTTGGGGTGCCTGTGTCTTGCTGATTTTTAGTTTTCCCAATTTATACGCCCATGAGTGGAAGTGCCCTATGCTCTCCAAGCTGTGTTTTTAGATGTTTCAGAACACACCGTACACTTCTCCGGAGTGCCTGTTGGCAATTTACATCCCACCCATCAGCGTAGCAAGGCTCCCATTTCTCCATGGCCGGTCCTGCATTTCTGGTTTGGACACTTTTTTCCCCATGGCCCTTTTGCCCGCTGGGAAGCGAGACTTCTTTGGAGCGCTGATTGGCCTTTCCAGGTTGCTTGGTTGGCCAAAAAGGGCGTATGCGTTTTTTCCTGAATATATTCAGGAAAAAACGCATACGCCCTTTTTGGCCAAGGGCATCATTGTCCACGTTTTGCCGCTTTTCATGTGCTTTCAAGGCGATTCGAATCTACCTCCTGAAATCTGTTTCCTGCAATTCTGCCTTGCTTTCAAAGCCTCTTCGTTGCCTTCCCTTAATATATTTGTGGACGAGAGGTATCATTTAAAACTCTGCAGGTTTGTGAATTGCAGTGCCCCTGAGCTCCATTTTTCAACTCGCTTTTTTGGGAGCTGGCCGCAAAAGCGCAGGATTGCTTCAGGCCCTCTTCTGGTTCTGGGGGGCAGGCTGAGCTTGTGCTTGATTCTTCTTCCTGATGGGAAAATAGAGTGACCTGTGCCTGTCCCAACCCCTAGAGCTAGTCTCTCATTGGTTCCCCCTCTTCCCCTTCATCCTCAGGACAAATTGCAACCTGTACGGAACAGGAGGTTAAAGGTGCTGATTCTCCAAGGAGGGAGATGGCTAGTAAATCGGCTGGAATGGCGAACCCGAGCAAAGGAGATGAGAAATGAGGTGCGTTTTAGAAACCTTTCCCGATCACACGGTGTACCATCTTCTGGGTTTCTCATGCCTGTTTTCGACGTAGGAAGATGCCCTTGAACCTGGAGATTTGGGACCCATGGGATGGGTACCATGCAGTATTACTTGAAAGGGTCTGCGTTGGCTCACCCAACCTCACCGAACCTCTCAGCCCCAAGAGTGTCCACCCTTATGTCTCAATCAGCTGTGGGTCTAGATATGGTCAATCCAGGTTGCATCACAGCCCCTGAACGAATTTTGTAAGAATTTCTCTCTCTTTCACTGTCTTTGTTTCACGGGTTTTGAAAAGTAATTTATTTTTATAATGGGGTTTAGCTGCTTTTCACGGCTGTGTTTATGCCGCTTTACACCCCCTTGACTCACTTACAGAGAGATATCAATACATAGGTTTGAAGATTCTTACTAGTCAGATATATTCTTGTGCGGTGAATAGGGGGTGTTGAGTCCAGTTCACTGAAAAAGGAATAGGTCTTGTCTCTTACATATTGGGTTTATGGAACGGTATCTGAGCTAATTTGAAACCCTTGTTTTATGCATCACCCCACCTCACCTTTCCCGTTCAGCAGCCATAGTGTGTTTCCTAAACGTGGGACTCTGTTCTGTTTTGCAATTCAGTTCAAGTGTAGCGGTTTTTACATTCCCTCTCTAAGTGATATCTTATGATAAGTGTCTTTTTCTGTGTGACTTATTTCACTTAGAATCGTCGTACCTAAATCCACTCATCGTGCTGCTACTAGCCTTATGACGTTGATTTCATGGCTGAGTGATATTCCATTGTACATGAGGACCACAACTTCTTTATCCATTTTTCGCTTTCCTAGGATATTTAAGGTGTAATGAAGTGGGGGTTCTTGTCAACAGAGCAGCCCTAAACTTTGGGGTGCCTGTGTCTTGCTGATTTTTAGTTTTCCCAATTTATACGCCCATGAGTGGAAGTGCCCTATGCTCTCCAAGCTGTGTTTTTAGATGTTTCAGAACACACCGTACACTTCTCCGGAGTGCCTGTTGGCAATTTACATCCCACCCATCAGCGTAGCAAGGCTCCCATTTCTCCATGGCCGGTCCTGCATTTCTGGTTTGGACACTTTTTTCCCCATGGCCCTTTTGCCCGCTGGGAAGCGAGACTTCTTTGGAGCGCTGATTGGCCTTTCCAGGTTGCTTGGTTGGCCAAAAAGGGCGTATGCGTTTTTTCCTGAATATATTCAGGAAAAAACGCATACGCCCTTTTTGGCCAAGGGCATCATTGTCCACGTTTTGCCGCTTTTCATGTGCTTTCAAGGCGATTCGAATCTACCTCCTGAAATCTGTTTCCTGCAATTCTGCCTTGCTTTCAAAGCCTCTTCGTTGCCTTCCCTTAATATATTTGTGGACGAGAGGTATCATTTAAAACTCTGCAGGTTTGTGAATTGCAGTGCCCCTGAGCTCCATTTTTCAACTCGCTTTTTTGGGAGCTGGCCGCAAAAGCGCAGGATTGCTTCAGGCCCTCTTCTGGTTCTGGGGGGCAGGCTGAGCTTGTGCTTCATTCTTCTTCCTGATGGGAAAATAGAGTGACCTGTGCCTGTCCCAACACCTAGAGCTAGTCTCTCATTGGTTCCCCCTCTTCCCGTTCATCCTCAGGACAAATTGCAACCTGTACGGAACAGGAGGTTAAAGGTGCTGATTCTCCAAGGAGGGAGATGGCTAGTAAATCGGCTGGAATGGCGAACCCGAGCAAAGGAGATGAGAAATGAGGTGCGTTTTAGAAACCTTTCCCGATCACACGGTGTACCATCTTCTGGGTTTCTCATGCCTGTTTTCGACGTAGGAAGATGGCCTTGAACCTGGAGATTTGGGACCCATGGGATGGGTTCCATGCAGTATTACTTGAAAGGGTCTGCGTTGGCTCACCCAACCTCACCGAACCTCTCAGCCCCAAGAGTGTCCACCCTTATGTCTCAATCAGCTGTGGGTCTAGATATGGTCAATCCAGGTTGCATCACAGCCCGTGAACGAATTTTGTAAGAATTTCTCTCGCTTTCACTGTCTTTGTTTCACGGGTTTTGAAAAGTAATTTATTTTTATAATGGGGTTTAGCTGCTTTTCACGGCTGTGTTTATGCCGCTTTACACCCCCTTGACTCACTTACAGAGAGATATCAATACATAGGTTTGAAGATTCTTACTAGTCAGATATATTCTTGTGCGGTGAATAGGGGGTGTTGAGTCCAGTTCACTGAAAAAGGAATAGGTCTTGTCTCTTACATATTGGGATTATGGAACGGTATCGGAGCTAATTTGAAACCCTTGTTTTATTCATCACCCCACCTCACCTTTCCCGTTCAGCAGCCATAGTGTGTTTCCTAAACGTGTGACTCTGTTCTGTTTTGCAATTCAGTTCAAGTGTAGCGGTTTTTACATTCCCTCTCTAAGTGATATCTTATGATAAGTTTCTTTTTCTGTGTGACTTATTTCACTTAGAATCGTCGTACCTAAATCCACTCATCGTGCTGCTACTAGCCTTATGACGTTGATTTCATGGCTGAGTGATATTCCATTGTACATGAGGACCACAACTTGTTTAACCATTTTTCGCTTTCCTAGGATATTTAAGGTGTAATGAAGTGGGGGTTCTTGTCAACAGAGCAGCCCTAAACTTTGGGGTGCCTGTGTCTTGCTGATTTTTACTTTTCCCAATTTATACGCCCATGAGTGGAAGTGCCCTATGCTCTCCAAGCTGTGTTTTTAGATGTTTCAGAACACACCGTACACTTCTCCGGAGTGCCTGTTGGCAATTTACATCCCACCCATCAGCGTAGCAAGGCTCCCATTTCTCCATGGCCGGTCCTGCATTTCTGGTTTGGACACTTTTTTCCCCATGGCCCTTTTGCCCGCTGGGAAGCGAGACTTCTTTGGAGCGCTGATTGGCCTTTCCAGGTTGCTTGGTTGGCCAAAAAGGGCGTATGCGTTTTTTCCTGAATATATTCAGGAAAAAACGCATACGCCCTTTTTGGCCAAGGGCATCATTGTCCACGTTTTGCCGCTTTTCATGTGCTTTCAAGGCGATTCGAATCTACCTCCTGAAATCTGTTTCCTGCAATTCTGCCTTGCTTTCAAAGCCTCTTCGTTGCCTTCCCTTAATATATTTGTGGACGAGAGGTATCATTTAAAACTCTGCAGGTTTGTGAATTGCAGTGCCCCTGAGCTCCATTTTTCAACTCGCTTTTTTGGGAGCTGGCCGCAAAAGCGCAGGATTGCTTCAGGCCCTCTTCTGGTTCTGGGGGGCAGGCTGAGCTTGTGCTTGATTCTTCTTCCTGATGGGAAAATAGAGTGACCTGTGCCTGTCCCAACACCTAGAGCTAGTCTCTCATTGGTTCCCCCTCTTCCCCTTCATCCTCAGGACAAATTGCAACCTGTACGGAACAGGAGGTTAAAGGTGCTGATTCTCCAAGGAGGGAGATGGCTAGTAAATCGGCTGGAATGGCGAACCCGAGCAAAGGAGATGAGAAATGAGGTGCGTTTTAGAAACCTTTCCCGATCACACGGTGTTCTGGGGTTTCTCATGCCTGTTTTCGACGTAGGAAGATGCCCTTGAACCTGGAGATTTGGGGACCCATGGGATGGGTACCATGCAGTATTACTTGAAAGGGTCTGCCTTGGCTCACCCAACCTCACCGAACCTCTCAGCCCCAAGAGTGTCCCACCCTTATGTCTCAATCAGCTGTGGGTCTAGATATGGTCAATCCAGGTTGCATCACAGCCCCTGAACGAATTTTGTAAGAATTTCTCTCTCTTTCACTGTCTTTGTTTCACGGGTTTTGAAAAGTAATTTATTTTTATAATGGGGTTTAGCTGCTTTTCACGGCTGTGTTTATGCCGCTTTACACCCCCTTGACTCACTTACAGAGAGATATCAATACATAGGTTTGAAGATTCTTACTAGTCAGATATATTCTTGTGCGGTGAATAGGGGGTGTTGAGTCCAGTTCACTGAAAAAGGAATAGGTCTTGTCTCTTACATATTGGGTTTATGGAACGGTATCTGAGCTAATTTGAAACCCTTGTTTTATGCATCACCCCACCTCACCTTTCCCGTTCAGCAGCCATAAGTGTGTTTCCTAAACGTGGGACTCTGTTCTGTTTTGCAATTCAGTTCAAGTGTAGCGGTTTTTACATTCCCTCTCTAAGTGATATCTTATGATAAGTGTCTTTTTCTGTTTGACTTATTTCACTTAGAATCGTCGTACCTAAATCCACTCATCGTGCTGCTACTAGCCTTATGACGTTGATTTCATGGCTGAGTGATATTCCATTGTACATGAGGACCACAACTTCTTTATCCATTTTTCGCTTTCCTAGGATATTTAAGGTGTAATGAAGTGGGGGTTCTTGTCAACAGAGCAGCCCTAAACTTTGGGGTGCCTGTGTCTTGCTGATTTTTAGTTTTCCCAATTTATACGCCCATGAGTGGAAGTGCCCTATGCTCTCCAAGCTGTGTTTTTAGATGTTTCAGAACACACCGTACACTTCTCCGGAGTGCCTGTTGGCAATTTACATCCCACCCATCAGCGTAGCAAGGCTCCCATTTCTCCATGGCCGGTCCTGCATTTCTGGTTTGGACACTTTTTTCCCCATGGCCCTTTTGCCCGCTGGGAAGCGAGACTTCTTTGGAGCGCTGATTGGCCTTTCCAGGTTGCTTGGTTGGCCAAAAAGGGCGTATGCGTTTTTTCCTGAATATATTCAGGAAAAAACGCATACGCCCTTTTTGGCCAAGGGCATCATTGTCCACGTTTTGCCGCTTTTCATGTGCTTTCAAGGCGATTCGAATCTACCTCCTGAAATCTGTTTCCTGCAATTCTGCCTTGCTTTCAAAGCCTCTTCGTTGCCTTCCCTTAATATATTTGTGGACGAGAGGTATCATTTAAAACTCTGCAGGTTTGTGAATTGCAGTGCCCCTGAGCTCCATTTTTCAACTCGCTTTTTTGGGAGCTGGCCGCAAAAGCGCAGGATTGCTTCAGGCCCTCTTCTGGTTCTGGGGGGCAGGCTGAGCTTGTGCTTCATTCTTCTTCCTGATGGGAAAATAGAGTGACCTGTGCCTGTCCCAACACCTAGAGCTAGTCTCTCATTGGTTCCCCCTCTTCCCGTTCATCCTCAGGACAAATTGCAACCTGTACGGAACAGGAGGTTAAAGGTGCTGATTCTCCAAGGAGGGAGATGGCTAGTAAATCGGCTGGAATGGCGAACCCGAGCAAAGGAGATGAGAAATGAGGTGCGTTTTAGAAACCTTTCCCGATCACACGGTGTACCATCTTCTGGGTTTCTCATGCCTGTTTTCGACGTAGGAAGATGGCCTTGAACCTGGAGATTTGGGACCCATGGGATGGGTTCCATGCAGTATTACTTGAAAGGGTCTGCGTTGGCTCACCCAACCTCACCGAACCTCTCAGCCCCAAGAGTGTCCACCCTTATGTCTCAATCAGCTGTGGGTCTAGATATGGTCAATCCAGGTTGCATCACAGCCCGTGAACGAATTTTGTAAGAATTTCTCTCGCTTTCACTGTCTTTGTTTCACGGGTTTTGAAAAGTAATTTATTTTTATAATGGGGTTTAGCTGCTTTTCACGGCTGTGTTTATGCCGCTTTACACCCCCTTGACTCACTTACAGAGAGATATCAATACATAGGTTTGAAGATTCTTACTAGTCAGATATATTCTTGTGCGGTGAATAGGGGGTGTTGAGTCCAGTTCACTGAAAAAGGAATAGGTCTTGTCTCTTACATATTGGGATTATGGAACGGTATCGGAGCTAATTTGAAACCCTTGTTTTATTCATCACCCCACCTCACCTTTCCCGTTCAGCAGCCATAGTGTGTTTCCTAAACGTGTGACTCTGTTCTGTTTTGCAATTCAGTTCAAGTGTAGCGGTTTTTACATTCCCTCTCTAAGTGATATCTTATGATAAGTTTCTTTTTCTGTGTGACTTATTTCACTTAGAATCGTCGTACCTAAATCCACTCATCGTGCTGCTACTAGCCTTATGACGTTGATTTCATGGCTGAGTGATATTCCATTGTACATGAGGACCACAACTTGTTTAACCATTTTTCGCTTTCCTAGGATATTTAAGGTGTAATGAAGTGGGGGTTCTTGTCAACAGAGCAGCCCTAAACTTTGGGGTGCCTGTGTCTTGCTGATTTTTACTTTTCCCAATTTATACGCCCATGAGTGGAAGTGCCCTATGCTCTCCAAGCTGTGTTTTTAGATGTTTCAGAACACACCGTACACTTCTCCGGAGTGCCTGTTGGCAATTTACATCCCACCCATCAGCGTAGCAAGGCTCCCATTTCTCCATGGCCGGTCCTGCATTTCTGGTTTGGACACTTTTTTCCCCATGGCCCTTTTGCCCGCTGGGAAGCGAGACTTCTTTGGAGCGCTGATTGGCCTTTCCAGGTTGCTTGGTTGGCCAAAAAGGGCGTATGCGTTTTTTCCTGAATATATTCAGGAAAAAACGCATACGCCCTTTTTGGCCAAGGGCATCATTGTCCACGTTTTGCCGCTTTTCATGTGCTTTCAAGGCGATTCGAATCTACCTCCTGAAATCTGTTTCCTGCAATTCTGCCTTGCTTTCAAAGCCTCTTCGTTGCCTTCCCTTAATATATTTGTGGACGAGAGGTATCATTTAAAACTCTGCAGGTTTGTGAATTGCAGTGCCCCTGAGCTCCATTTTTCAACTCGCTTTTTTGGGAGCTGGCCGCAAAAGCGCAGGATTGCTTCAGGCCCTCTTCTGGTTCTGGGGGGCAGGCTGAGCTTGTGCTTGATTCTTCTTCCTGATGGGAAAATAGAGTGACCTGTGCCTGTCCCAACCCCTAGAGCTAGTCTCTCATTGGTTCCCCCTCTTCCCCTTCATCCTCAGGACAAATTGCAACCTGTACGGAACAGGAGGTTAAAGGTGCTGATTCTCCAAGGAGGGAGATGGCTAGTAAATCGGCTGGAATGGCGAACCCGAGCAAAGGAGATGAGAAATGAGGTGCGTTTTAGAAACCTTTCCCGATCACACGGTGTACCATCTTCTGGGTTTCTCATGCCTGTTTTCGACGTAGGAAGATGCCCTTGAACCTGGAGATTTGGGACCCATGGGATGGGTACCATGCAGTATTACTTGAAAGGGTCTGCGTTGGCTCACCCAACCTCACCGAACCTCTCAGCCCCAAGAGTGTCCACCCTTATGTCTCAATCAGCTGTGGGTCTAGATATGGTCAATCCAGGTTGCATCACAGCCCCTGAACGAATTTTGTAAGAATTTCTCTCTCTTTCACTGTCTTTGTTTCACGGGTTTTGAAAAGTAATTTATTTTTATAATGGGGTTTAGCTGCTTTTCACGGCTGTGTTTATGCCGCTTTACACCCCCTTGACTCACTTACAGAGAGATATCAATACATAGGTTTGAAGATTCTTACTAGTCAGATATATTCTTGTGCGGTGAATAGGGGGTGTTGAGTCCAGTTCACTGAAAAAGGAATAGGTCTTGTCTCTTACATATTGGGTTTATGGAACGGTATCTGAGCTAATTTGAAACCCTTGTTTTATGCATCACCCCACCTCACCTTTCCCGTTCAGCAGCCATAGTGTGTTTCCTAAACGTGGGACTCTGTTCTGTTTTGCAATTCAGTTCAAGTGTAGCGGTTTTTACATTCCCTCTCTAAGTGATATCTTATGATAAGTGTCTTTTTCTGTGTGACTTATTTCACTTAGAATCGTCGTACCTAAATCCACTCATCGTGCTGCTACTAGCCTTATGACGTTGATTTCATGGCTGAGTGATATTCCATTGTACATGAGGACCACAACTTCTTTATCCATTTTTCGCTTTCCTAGGATATTTAAGGTGTAATGAAGTGGGGGTTCTTGTCAACAGAGCAGCCCTAAACTTTGGGGTGCCTGTGTCTTGCTGATTTTTAGTTTTCCCAATTTATACGCCCATGAGTGGAAGTGCCCTATGCTCTCCAAGCTGTGTTTTTAGATGTTTCAGAACACACCGTACACTTCTCCGGAGTGCCTGTTGGCAATTTACATCCCACCCATCAGCGTAGCAAGGCTCCCATTTCTCCATGGCCGGTCCTGCATTTCTGGTTTGGACACTTTTTTCCCCATGGCCCTTTTGCCCGCTGGGAAGCGAGACTTCTTTGGAGCGCTGATTGGCCTTTCCAGGTTGCTTGGTTGGCCAAAAAGGGCGTATGCGTTTTTTCCTGAATATATTCAGGAAAAAACGCATACGCCCTTTTTGGCCAAGGGCATCATTGTCCACGTTTTGCCGCTTTTCATGTGCTTTCAAGGCGATTCGAATCTACCTCCTGAAATCTGTTTCCTGCAATTCTGCCTTGCTTTCAAAGCCTCTTCGTTGCCTTCCCTTAATATATTTGTGGACGAGAGGTATCATTTAAAACTCTGCAGGTTTGTGAATTGCAGTGCCCCTGAGCTCCATTTTTCAACTCGCTTTTTTGGGAGCTGGCCGCAAAAGCGCAGGATTGCTTCAGGCCCTCTTCTGGTTCTGGGGGGCAGGCTGAGCTTGTGCTTCATTCTTCTTCCTGATGGGAAAATAGAGTGACCTGTGCCTGTCCCAACACCTAGAGCTAGTCTCTCATTGGTTCCCCCTCTTCCCGTTCATCCTCAGGACAAATTGCAACCTGTACGGAACAGGAGGTTAAAGGTGCTGATTCTCCAAGGAGGGAGATGGCTAGTAAATCGGCTGGAATGGCGAACCCGAGCAAAGGAGATGAGAAATGAGGTGCGTTTTAGAAACCTTTCCCGATCACACGGTGTACCATCTTCTGGGTTTCTCATGCCTGTTTTCGACGTAGGAAGATGGCCTTGAACCTGGAGATTTGGGACCCATGGGATGGGTTCCATGCAGTATTACTTGAAAGGGTCTGCGTTGGCTCACCCAACCTCACCGAACCTCTCAGCCCCAAGAGTGTCCACCCTTATGTCTCAATCAGCTGTGGGTCTAGATATGGTCAATCCAGGTTGCATCACAGCCCGTGAACGAATTTTGTAAGAATTTCTCTCGCTTTCACTGTCTTTGTTTCACGGGTTTTGAAAAGTAATTTATTTTTATAATGGGGTTTAGCTGCTTTTCACGGCTGTGTTTATGCCGCTTTACACCCCCTTGACTCACTTACAGAGAGATATCAATACATAGGTTTGAAGATTCTTACTAGTCAGATATATTCTTGTGCGGTGAATAGGGGGTGTTGAGTCCAGTTCACTGAAAAAGGAATAGGTCTTGTCTCTTACATATTGGGATTATGGAACGGTATCGGAGCTAATTTGAAACCCTTGTTTTATTCATCACCCCACCTCACCTTTCCCGTTCAGCAGCCATAGTGTGTTTCCTAAACGTGTGACTCTGTTCTGTTTTGCAATTCAGTTCAAGTGTAGCGGTTTTTACATTCCCTCTCTAAGTGATATCTTATGATAAGTTTCTTTTTCTGTGTGACTTATTTCACTTAGAATCGTCGTACCTAAATCCACTCATCGTGCTGCTACTAGCCTTATGACGTTGATTTCATGGCTGAGTGATATTCCATTGTACATGAGGACCACAACTTGTTTAACCATTTTTCGCTTTCCTAGGATATTTAAGGTGTAATGAAGTGGGGGTTCTTGTCAACAGAGCAGCCCTAAACTTTGGGGTGCCTGTGTCTTGCTGATTTTTACTTTTCCCAATTTATACGCCCATGAGTGGAAGTGCCCTATGCTCTCCAAGCTGTGTTTTTAGATGTTTCAGAACACACCGTACACTTCTCCGGAGTGCCTGTTGGCAATTTACATCCCACCCATCAGCGTAGCAAGGCTCCCATTTCTCCATGGCCGGTCCTGCATTTCTGGTTTGGACACTTTTTTCCCCATGGCCCTTTTGCCCGCTGGGAAGCGAGACTTCTTTGGAGCGCTGATTGGCCTTTCCAGGTTGCTTGGTTGGCCAAAAAGGGCGTATGCGTTTTTTCCTGAATATATTCAGGAAAAAACGCATACGCCCTTTTTGGCCAAGGGCATCATTGTCCACGTTTTGCCGCTTTTCATGTGCTTTCAAGGCGATTCGAATCTACCTCCTGAAATCTGTTTCCTGCAATTCTGCCTTGCTTTCAAAGCCTCTTCGTTGCCTTCCCTTAATATATTTGTGGACGAGAGGTATCATTTAAAACTCTGCAGGTTTGTGAATTGCAGTGCCCCTGAGCTCCATTTTTCAACTCGCTTTTTTGGGAGCTGGCCGCAAAAGCGCAGGATTGCTTCAGGCCCTCTTCTGGTTCTGGGGGGCAGGCTGAGCTTGTGCTTGATTCTTCTTCCTGATGGGAAAATAGAGTGACCTGTGCCTGTCCCAACACCTAGAGCTAGTCTCTCATTGGTTCCCCCTCTTCCCCTTCATCCTCAGGACAAATTGCAACCTGTACGGAACAGGAGGTTAAAGGTGCTGATTCTCCAAGGAGGGAGATGGCTAGTAAATCGGCTGGAATGGCGAACCCGAGCAAAGGAGATGAGAAATGAGGTGCGTTTTAGAAACCTTTCCCGATCACACGGTGTACCATCTGGGTTTCTCATGCCTGTTTTCGACGTAGGAAGATGCCCTTGAACCTGGAGATTTGGGACCCATGGGATGGGTACCATGCAGTATTACTTG
Source organism: Balaenoptera acutorostrata (assembly GCF_949987535.1). NCBI lineage: Eukaryota > Metazoa > Chordata > Mammalia > Artiodactyla > Balaenopteridae > Balaenoptera > Balaenoptera acutorostrata. Next base: position 119,834 of record NW_026646549.1, on the reverse strand, counting down.
AAAGGGTCTGCCTTGGCTCACCCAACCTCACCGAACCTCTCAGCCCCAAGAGTGTCCACCCTTATGTCTCAATCAGCTGTGGGTCTAGATATGGTCAATCCAGGTTGCATCACAGCCCCTGAACGAATTTTGTAAGAATTTCTCTCTCTTTCACTGTCTTTGTTTCACGGGTTTTGAAAAGTAATTTATTTTTATAATGGGGTTTAGCTGCTTTTCACGGCTGTGTTTATGCCGCTTTACACCCCCTTGACTCACTTACAGAGAGATATCAATACATAGGTTTGAAGATTCTTACTAGTCAGATATATTCTTGTGCGGTGAATAGGGGGTGTTGAGTCCAGTTCACTGAAAAAGGAATAGGTCTTGTCTCTTACATATTGGGTTTATGGAACGGTATCTGAGCTAATTTGAAACCCTTGTTTTATGCATCACCCCACCTCACCTTTCCCGTTCAGCAGCCATAGTGTGTTTCCTAAACGTGGGACTCTGTTCTGTTTTGCAATTCAGTTCAAGTGTAGCGGTTTTTACATTCCCTCTCTAAGTGATATCTTATGATAAGTGTCTTTTTCTGTTTGACTTATTTCACTTAGAATCGTCGTACCTAAATCCACTCATCGTGCTGCTACTAGCCTTATGACGTTGATTTCATGGCTGAGTGATATTCCATTGTACATGAGGACCACAACTTCTTTATCCATTTTTCGCTTTCCTAGGATATTTAAGGTGTAATGAAGTGGGGGTTCTTGTCAACAGAGCAGCCCTAAACTTTGGGGTGCCTGTGTCTTGCTGATTTTTAGTTTTCCCAATTTATACGCCCATGAGTGGAAGTGCCCTATGCTCTCCAAGCTGTGTTTTTAGATGTTTCAGAACACACCGTACACTTCTCCGGAGTGCCTGTTGGCAATTTACATCCCACCCATCAGCGTAGCAAGGCTCCCATTTCTCCATGGCCGGTCCTGCATTTCTGGTTTGGACACTTTTTTCCCCATGGCCCTTTTGCCCGCTGGGAAGCGAGACTTCTTTGGAGCGCTGATTGGCCTTTCCAGGTTGCTTGGTTGGCCAAAAAGGGCGTATGCGTTTTTTCCTGAATATATTCAGGAAAAAACGCATACGCCCTTTTTGGCCAAGGGCATCATTGTCCACGTTTTGCCGCTTTTCATGTGCTTTCAAGGCGATTCGAATCTACCTCCTGAAATCTGTTTCCTGCAATTCTGCCTTGCTTTCAAAGCCTCTTCGTTGCCTTCCCTTAATATATTTGTGGACGAGAGGTATCATTTAAAACTCTGCAGGTTTGTGAATTGCAGTGCCCCTGAGCTCCATTTTTCAACTCGCTTTTTTGGGAGCTGGCCGCAAAAGCGCAGGATTGCTTCAGGCCCTCTTCTGGTTCTGGGGGGCAGGCTGAGCTTGTGCTTCATTCTTCTTCCTGATGGGAAAATAGAGTGACCTGTGCCTGTCCCAACACCTAGAGCTAGTCTCTCATTGGTTCCCCCTCTTCCCGTTCATCCTCAGGACAAATTGCAACCTGTACGGAACAGGAGGTTAAAGGTGCTGATTCTCCAAGGAGGGAGATGGCTAGTAAATCGGCTGGAATGGCGAACCCGAGCAAAGGAGATGAGAAATGAGGTGCGTTTTAGAAACCTTTCCCGATCACACGGTGTACCATCTTCTGGGTTTCTCATGCCTGTTTTCGACGTAGGAAGATGGCCTTGAACCTGGAGATTTGGGACCCATGGGATGGGTTCCATGCAGTATTACTTGAAAGGGTCTGCGTTGGCTCACCCAACCTCACCGAACCTCTCAGCCCCAAGAGTGTCCACCCTTATGTCTCAATCAGCTGTGGGTCTAGATATGGTCAATCCAGGTTGCATCACAGCCCGTGAACGAATTTTGTAAGAATTTCTCTCGCTTTCACTGTCTTTGTTTCACGGGTTTTGAAAAGTAATTTATTTTTATAATGGGGTTTAGCTGCTTTTCACGGCTGTGTTTATGCCGCTTTACACCCCCTTGACTCACTTACAGAGAGATATCAATACATAGGTTTGAAGATTCTTACTAGTCAGATATATTCTTGTGCGGTGAATAGGGGGTGTTGAGTCCAGTTCACTGAAAAAGGAATAGGTCTTGTCTCTTACATATTGGGATTATGGAACGGTATCGGAGCTAATTTGAAACCCTTGTTTTATTCATCACCCCACCTCACCTTTCCCGTTCAGCAGCCATAGTGTGTTTCCTAAACGTGTGACTCTGTTCTGTTTTGCAATTCAGTTCAAGTGTAGCGGTTTTTACATTCCCTCTCTAAGTGATATCTTATGATAAGTTTCTTTTTCTGTGTGACTTATTTCACTTAGAATCGTCGTACCTAAATCCACTCATCGTGCTGCTACTAGCCTTATGACGTTGATTTCATGGCTGAGTGATATTCCATTGTACATGAGGACCACAACTTGTTTAACCATTTTTCGCTTTCCTAGGATATTTAAGGTGTAATGAAGTGGGGGTTCTTGTCAACAGAGCAGCCCTAAACTTTGGGGTGCCTGTGTCTTGCTGATTTTTACTTTTCCCAATTTATACGCCCATGAGTGGAAGTGCCCTATGCTCTCCAAGCTGTGTTTTTAGATGTTTCAGAACACACCGTACACTTCTCCGGAGTGCCTGTTGGCAATTTACATCCCACCCATCAGCGTAGCAAGGCTCCCATTTCTCCATGGCCGGTCCTGCATTTCTGGTTTGGACACTTTTTTCCCCATGGCCCTTTTGCCCGCTGGGAAGCGAGACTTCTTTGGAGCGCTGATTGGCCTTTCCAGGTTGCTTGGTTGGCCAAAAAGGGCGTATGCGTTTTTTCCTGAATATATTCAGGAAAAAACGCATACGCCCTTTTTGGCCAAGGGCATCATTGTCCACGTTTTGCCGCTTTTCATGTGCTTTCAAGGCGATTCGAATCTACCTCCTGAAATCTGTTTCCTGCAATTCTGCCTTGCTTTCAAAGCCTCTTCGTTGCCTTCCCTTAATATATTTGTGGACGAGAGGTATCATTTAAAACTCTGCAGGTTTGTGAATTGCAGTGCCCCTGAGCTCCATTTTTCAACTCGCTTTTTTGGGAGCTGGCCGCAAAAGCGCAGGATTGCTTCAGGCCCTCTTCTGGTTCTGGGGGGCAGGCTGAGCTTGTGCTTGATTCTTCTTCCTGATGGGAAAATAGAGTGACCTGTGCCTGTCCCAACACCTAGAGCTAGTCTCTCATTGGTTCCCCCTCTTCCCCTTCATCCTCAGGACAAATTGCAACCTGTACGGAACAGGAGGTTAAAGGTGCTGATTCTCCAAGGAGGGAGATGGCTAGTAAATCGGCTGGAATGGCGAACCCGAGCAAAGGAGATGAGAAATGAGGTGCGTTTTAGAAACTTTTCCCGATCACACGGTGTACCATCTGGGTTTCTCATGCCTGTTTTCGACGTAGGAAGATGCCCTTGAACCTGGAGATTTGGGACCCATGGGATGGGTACCATGCAGTATTACTTGAAAGGGTCTGCCTTGGCTCACCCAACCTCACCGAACCTCTCAGCCCCAAGAGTGTCCACCCTTATGTCTCAATCAGCTGTGGGTCTAGATATGGTCAATCCAGGTTGCATCACAGCCCCTGAACGAATTTTGTAAGAATTTCTCTCTCTTTCACTGTCTTTGTTTCACGGGTTTTGAAAAGTAATTTATTTTTATAATGGGGTTTAGCTGCTTTTCACGGCTGTGTTTATGCCGCTTTACACCCCCTTGACTCACTTACAGAGAGATATCAATACATAGGTTTGAAGATTCTTACTAGTCAGATATATTCTTGTGCGGTGAATAGGGGGTGTTGAGTCCAGTTCACTGAAAAAGGAATAGGTCTTGTCTCTTACATATTGGGTTTATGGAACGGTATCTGAGCTAATTTGAAACCCTTGTTTTATGCATCACCCCACCTCACCTTTCCCGTTCAGCAGCCATAGTGTGTTTCCTAAACGTGGGACTCTGTTCTGTTTTGCAATTCAGTTCAAGTGTAGCGGTTTTTACATTCCCTCTCTAAGTGATATCTTATAATAAGTGTCTTTTTCTGTGTGACTTATTTCACTTAGAATCGTCGTACCTAAATCCACTCATCGTGCTGCTACTAGCCTTATGACGTGGATTTCATGGCTGAGTGATATTCCATTGTACATGAGGACCACAACTTCTTTATCCATTTTTCGCTTTCCTAGGATATTTAAGGTGTAATGAAGTGGGGGTTCTTGTCAACAGAGCAGCCCTAAACTTTGGGGTGCCTGTGTCTTGCTGATTTTTAGTTTTCCCAATTTATACGCCCATGAGTGGAAGTGCCCTATGCTCTCCAAGCTGTGTTTTTAGATGTTTCAGAACACACCGTACACTTCTCCGGAGTGCCTGTTGGCAATTTACATCCCACCCATCAGCGTAGCAAGGCTCCCATTTCTCCATGGCCGGTCCTGCATTTCTGGTTTGGACACTTTTTTCCCCATGGCCCTTTTGCCCGCTGGGAAGCGAGACTTCTTTGGAGCGCTGATTGGCCTTTCCAGGTTGCTTGGTTGGCCAAAAAGGGCGTATGCGTTTTTTCCTGAATATATTCAGGAAAAAACGCATACGCCCTTTTTGGCCAAGGGCATCATTGTCCACGTTTTGCCGCTTTTCATGTGCTTTCAAGGCGATTCGAATCTACCTCCTGAAATCTGTTTCCTGCAATTCTGCCTTGCTTTCAAAGCCTCTTCGTTGCCTTCCCTTAATATATTTGTGGACGAGAGGTATCATTTAAAACTCTGCAGGTTTGTGAATTGCAGTGCCCCTGAGCTCCATTTTTCAACTCGCTTTTTTGGGAGCTGGCCGCAAAAGCGCAGGATTGCTTCAGGCCCTCTTCTGGTTCTGGGGGGCAGGCTGAGCTTGTGCTTGATTCTTCTTCCTGATGGGAAAATAGAGTGACCTGTGCCTGTCCCAACACCTAGAGCTAGTCTCTCATTGGTTCCCCCTCTTCCCCTTCATCCTCAGGACAAATTGCAACCTGTACGGAACAGGAGGTTAAAGGTGCTGATTCTCCAAGGAGGGAGATGGCTAGTAAATCGGCTGGAATGGCGAACCCGAGCAAAGGAGATGAGAAATGAGGTGCGTTTTAGAAACCTTTCCCGATCACACGGTGTACCATCTTCTGGGTTTCTCATGCCTGTTTTCGACGTAGGAAGATGCCCTTGAACCTGGAGATTTGGGACCCATGGGATGGGTACCATGCAGTATTACTTGAAAGGGTCTGCCTTGGCTCACCCAACCTCACCGAACCTCTCAGCCCCAAGAGTGTCCACCCTTATGTCTCAATCAGCTGTGGGTCTAGATATGGTCAATCCAGGTTGCATCACAGCCCCTGAACGAATTTTGTAAGAATTTCTCTCTCTTTCACTGTCTTTGTTTCACGGGTTTTGAAAAGTAATTTATTTTTATAATGGGGTTTAGCTGCTTTTCACGGCTGTGTTTATGCCGCTTTACACCCCCTTGACTCACTTACAGAGAGATATCAATACATAGGTTTGAAGATTCTTACTAGTCAGATATATTCTTGTGCGGTGAATAGGGGGTGTTGAGTCCAGTTCACTGAAAAAGGAATAGGTCTTGTCTCTTACATATTGGGTTTATGGAACGGTATCTGAGCTAATTTGAAACCCTTGTTTTATGCATCACCCCACCTCACCTTTCCCGTTCAGCAGCCATAGTGTGTTTCCTAAACGTGGGACTCTGTTCTGTTTTGCAATTCAGTTCAAGTGTAGCGGTTTTTACATTCCCTCTAGAAGTGATATCTTAGGATAAGTGTCTTTTTCTGTGTGACTTATTTCACTTAGAATCGTCGTACCTAAATCCACTCATCGTGCTGCTACTAGCCTTATGACGTGGATTTCATGGCTGAGTGATATTCCATTGTACATGAGGACCACAACTTCTTTATCCATTTTTCTCTTTCCTAGGATATTTAAGGTGTAATGCAGTGGGGGTTCTTGTCAACAGAGCAGCCCTAAACTTTGGGGTGCCTGTGTCTTGCTGATTTTTAGTTTTCCCAATTTATACGCCCATGAGTGGAAGTGCCCTATGCTCTCCAAGCTGTGTTTTTAGATGTTTCAGAACACACCGTACACTTCTCCGGAGTGCCTGTTGGCAATTTACATCCCACCCATCAGCGTAGCAAGGCTCCCATTTCTCCATGGCCGGTCCTGCATTTCTGGTTTGGACACTTTTTTCCCCATGGCCCTTTTGCCCGCTGGGAAGCGAGACTTCTTTGGAGCGCTGATTGGCCTTTCCAGGTTGCTTGGTTGGCCAAAAAGGGCGTATGCGTTTTTTCCTGAATATATTCAGGAAAAAACGCATACGCCCTTTTTGGCCAAGGGCATCATTGTCCACGTTTTGCCGCTTTTCATGTGCTTTCAAGGCGATTCGAATCTACCTCCTGAAATCTGTTTCCTGCAATTCTGCCTTGCTTTCAAAGCCTCTTCGTTGCCTTCCCTTAATATATTTGTGGACGAGAGGTATCATTTAAAACTCTGCAGGTTTGTGAATTGCAGTGCCCCTGAGCTCCATTTTTCAACTCGCTTTTTTGGGAGCTGGCCGCAAAAGCGCAGGATTGCTTCAGGCCCTCTTCTGGTTCTGGGGGGCAGGCTGAGCTTGTGCTTGATTCTTCTTCCTGATGGGAAAATAGAGTGACCTGTGCCTGTCCCAACCCCTAGAGCTAGTCTCTCATTGGTTCCCCCTCTTCCCGTTCATCCTCAGGACAAATTGCAACCTGTACGGAACAGGAGGTTAAAGGTGCTGATTCTCCAAGGAGGGAGATGGCTAGTAAATCGGCTGGAATGGCGAACCCGAGCAAAGGAGATGAGAAATGAGGTGCGTTTTAGAAACCTTTCCCGATCACACGGTGTACCATCTTCTGGGTTTCTCATGCCTGTTTTCGACGTAGGAAGATGCCCTTGAACCTGGAGATTTGGGACCCATGGGATGGGTACCATGCAGTATTACTTGAAAGGGTCTGCGTTGGCTCACCCAACCTCACCGAACCTCTCAGCCCCAAGAGTGTCCACCCTTATGTCTCAATCAGCTGTGGGTCTAGATATGGTCAATCCAGGTTGCATCACAGCCCCTGAACGAATTTTGTAAGAATTTCTCTCTCTTTCACTGTCTTTGTTTCACGGGTTTTGAAAAGTAATTTATTTTTATAATGGGGTTTAGCTGCTTTTCACGGCTGTGTTTATGCCGCTTTACACCCCCTTGACTCACTTACAGAGAGATATCAATACATAGGTTTGAAGATTCTTACTAGTCAGATATATTCTTGTGCGGTGAATAGGGGGTGTTGAGTCCAGTTCACTGAAAAAGGAATAGGTCTTGTCTCTTACATATTGGGTTTATGGAACGGTATCTGAGCTAATTTGAAACCCTTGTTTTATGCATCACCCCACCTCACCTTTCCCGTTCAGCAGCCATAGTGTGTTTCCTAAACGTGGGACTCTGTTCTGTTTTGCAATTCAGTTCAAGTGTAGCGGTTTTTACATTCCCTCTCTAAGTGATATCTTAGGATAAGTGTCTTTTTCTGTGTGACTTATTTCACTTAGAATCGTCGTACCTAAATCCACTCATCGTGCTGCTACTAGCCTTATCACGTTGATTTCATGGCTGAGTGATATTCCATTGTACATGAGGACCACAACTTCTTTATCCATTTTTCGCTTTCCTAGGATATTTAAGGTGTAATGAAGTGGGGGTTCTTGTCAACAGAGCAGCCCTAAACTTTGGGGTGCCTGTGTCTTGCTGATTTTTAGTTTTCCCAATTTATACGCCCATGAGTGGAAGTGCCCTATGCTCTCCAAGCTGTGTTTTTAGATGTTTCAGAACACACCGTACACTTCTCCGGAGTGCCTGTTGGCAATTTACATCCCACCCATCAGCGTAGCAAGGCTCCCATTTCTCCATGGCCGGTCCTGCATTTCTGGTTTGGACACTTTTTTCCCCATGGCCCTTTTGCCCGCTGGGAAGCGAGACTTCTTTGGAGCGCTGATTGGCCTTTCCAGGTTGCTTGGTTGGCCAAAAAGGGCGTATGCGTTTTTTCCTGAATATATTCAGGAAAAAACGCATACGCCCTTTTTGGCCAAGGGCATCATTGTCCACGTTTTGCCGCTTTTCATGTGCTTTCAAGGCGATTCGAATCTACCTCCTGAAATCTGTTTCCTGCAATTCTGCCTTGCTTTCAAAGCCTCTTCGTTGCCTTCCCTTAATATATTTGTGGACGAGAGGTATCATTTAAAACTCTGCAGGTTTGTGAATTGCAGTGCCCCTGAGCTCCATTTTTCAACTCGCTTTTTTGGGAGCTGGCCGCAAAAGCGCAGGATTGCTTCAGGCCCTCTTCTGGTTCTGGGGGGCAGGCTGAGCTTGTGCTTGATTCTTCTTCCTGATGGGAAAATAGAGTGACCTGTGCCTGTCCCAACACCTAGAGCTAGTCTCTCATTGGTTCCCCCTCTTCCCCTTCATCCTCAGGACAAATTGCAACCTGTACGGAACAGGAGGTTAAAGGTGCTGATTCTCCAAGGAGGGAGATGGCTAGTAAATCGGCTGGAATGGCGAACCCGAGCAAAGGAGATGAGAAATGAGGTGCGTTTTAGAAACCTTTCCCGATCACACTGTGTACCATCTTCTGGGTTTCTCATGCCTGTTTTCGACGTAGGAAGATGCCCTTGAACCTGGAGATTTGGGACCCATGGGATGGGTACCATGCAGTATTACTTGAAAGGGTCTGCGTTGGCTCACCCAACCTCACCGAACCTCTCAGCCCCAAGAGTGTCCACCCTTATGTCTCAATCAGCTGTGGGTCTAGATATGGTCAATCCAGGTTGCATCACAGCCCCTGAACGAATTTTGTAAGAATTTCTCTCTCTTTCACTGTCTTTGTTTCACGGGTTTTGAAAAGTAATTTATTTTTATAATGGGGTTTAGCTGCTTTTCACGGCTGTGTTTATGCCGCTTTACACCCCCTTGACTCACTTACAGAGAGATATCAATACATAGGTTTGAAGATTCTTACTAGTCAGATATATTCTTGTGCGGTGAATAGGGGGTGTTGAGTCCAGTTCACTGAAAAAGGAATAGGTCTTGTCTCTTACATATTGGGTTTATGGAACGGTATCTGAGCTAATTTGAAACCCTTGTTTTATGCATCACCCCACCTCACCTTTCCCGTTCAGCAGCCATAGTGTGTTTCCTAAACGTGGGACTCTGTTCTGTTTTGCAATTCAGTTCAAGTGTAGCGGTTTTTACATTCCCTCTAGAAGTGATATCTTAGGATAAGTGTCTTTTTCTGTGTGACTTATTTCACTTAGAATCGTCCTACCTAAATCCACTCATCGTGCTGCTACTAGCCTTATGACGTTGATTTCATGGCTGAGTGATATTCCATTGTACATGAGGACCACAACTTCTTTATCCATTTTTCGCTTTCCTAGGATATTTAAGGTGTAATGAAGTGGGGGTTCTTGTCAACAGAGCAGCCCTAAACTTTGGGGTGCCTGTGTCTTGCTGATTTTTAGTTTTCCCAATTTATACGCCCATGAGTGGAAGTGCCCTATGCTCTCCAAGCTGTGTTTTTAGATGTTTCAGAACACACCGTACACTTCTCCGGAGTGCCTGTTGGCAATTTACATCCCACCCATCAGCGTAGCAAGGCTCCCATTTCTCCATGGCCGGTCCTGCATTTCTGGTTTGGACACTTTTTTCCCCATGGCCCTTTTGCCCGCTGGGAAGCGAGACTTCTTTGGAGCGCTGATTGGCCTTTCCAGGTTGCTTGGTTGGCCAAAAAGGGCGTATGCGTTTTTTCCTGAATATATTCAGGAAAAAACGCATACGCCCTTTTTGGCCAAGGGCATCATTGTCCACGTTTTGCCGCTTTTCATGTGCTTTCAAGGCGATTCGAATCTACCTCCTGAAATCTGTTTCCTGCAATTCTGCCTTGCTTTCAAAGCCTCTTCGTTGCCTTCCCTTAATATATTTGTGGACGAGAGGTATCATTTAAAACTCTGCAGGTTTGTGAATTGCAGTGCCCCTGAGCTCCATTTTTCAACTCGCTTTTTTGGGAGCTGGCCGCAAAAGCGCAGGATTGCTTCAGGCCCTCTTCTGGTTCTGGGGGGCAGGCTGAGCTTGTGCTTGATTCTTCTTCCTGATGGGAAAATAGAGTGACCTGTGCCTGTCCCAACCCCTAGAGCTAGTCTCTCATTGGTTCCCCCTCTTCCCGTTCATCCTCAGGACAAATTGCAACCTGTACGGAACAGGAGGTTAAAGGTGCTGATTCTCCAAGGAGGGAGATGGCTAGTAAATCGGCTGGAATGGCGAACCCGAGCAAAGGAGATGAGAAATGAGGTGCGTTTTAGAAACCTTTCCCGATCACACGGTGTACCATCTTCTGGGTTTCTCATGCCTGTTTTCGACGTAGGAAGATGCCCCTGAACCTGGAGATTTGGGACCCATGGGATGGGTTCCATGCAGTATTACTTGAAAGGGTCTGCGTTGGCTCACCCAACCTCACCGAACCTCTCAGCCCCAAGAGTGTCCACCCTTATGTCTCAATCAGCTGTGGGTCTAGATATGGTCAATCCAGGTTGCATCACAGCCCGTGAACGAATTTTGTAAGAATTTCTCTCGCTTTCACTGTCTTTGTTTCACGGGTTTTGAAATGTAATTTATTTTTATAATGGGGTTTAGCTGCTTTTCACGGCTGTGTTTATGCCGCTTTACACCCCCTTGACTCACTTACAGAGAGATATCAATACATAGGTTTGAAGATTCTTACTAGTCAGATATATTCTTGTGCGGTGAATAGGGGGTGTTGAGTCCAGTTCACTGAAAAAGGAATAGGTCTTGTCTCTTACATATTGGGATTATGGAACGGTATCGGAGCTAATTTGAAACCCTTGTTTTATTCATCACCCCACCTCACCTTTCCCGTTCAGCAGCCATAGTGTGTTTCCTAAACGTGTGACTCTGTTCTGTTTTGCAATTCAGTTCAAGTGTAGCGGTTTTTACATTCCCTCTCTAAGTGATATCTTATGATAAGTTTCTTTTTCTGTGTGACTTATTTCACTTAGAATCGTCGTACCTAAATCCACTCATCGTGCTGCTACTAGCCTTATGACGTTGATTTCATGGCTGAGTGATATTCCATTGTACATGAGGACCACAACTTCTTTAACCATTTTTCTCTTTCCTAGGATATTTAAGGTGTAATGAAGTGGGGGTTCTTGTCAACAAAGCAGCCCTAAACTTTGGGGTGCCTGTGTCTTGCTGATTTTTACTTTTCCCAATTTATACGCCCATGAGTGGAAGTGCCCTATGCTCTCCAAGCTGTGTTTTTAGATGTTTCAGAACACACCGTACACTTCTCCGGAGTGCCTGTTGGCAATTTACATCCCACCCATCAGCGTAGCAAGGCTCCCATTTCTCCATGGCCGGTCCTGCATTTCTGGTTTGGACACTTTTTTCCCCATGGCCCTTTTGCCCGCTGGGAAGCGAGACTTCTTTGGAGCGCTGATTGGCCTTTCCAGGTTGCTTGGTTGGCCAAAAAGGGCGTATGCGTTTTTTCCTGAATATATTCAGGAAAAAACGCATACGCCCTTTTTGGCCAAGGGCATCATTGTCCACGTTTTGCCGCTTTTCATGTGCTTTCAAGGCGATTCGAATCTACCTCCTGAAATCTGTTTCCTGCAATTCTGCCTTGCTTTCAAAGCCTCTTCGTTGCCTTCCCTTAATATATTTGTGGACGAGAGGTATCATTTAAAACTCTGCAGGTTTGTGAATTGCAGTGCCCCTGACCTCCATTTTTCAACTCGCTTTTTTGGGAGCTGGCCGCAAAAGCGCAGGATTGCTTCAGGCCCTCTTCTGGTTCTGGGGGGCAGGCTGAGCTTGTGCTTGATTCTTCTTCCTGATGGGAAAATAGAGTGACCTGTGCCTGTCCCAACCCCTAGAGCTAGTCTCTCATTGGTTCCCCCTCTTCCCGTTCATCCTCAGGACAAATTGCAACCTGTACGGAACAGGAGGTTAAAGGTGCTGATTCTCCAAGGAGGGAGATGGCTAGTAAATCGGCTGGAATGGCGAACCCGAGCAAAGGAGATGAGAAATGAGGTGCGTTTTAGAAACCTTTCCCGATCACACGGTGTACCATCTTCTGGGTTTCTCATGCCTGTTTTCGACGTAGGAAGATGCCCTTGAACCTGGAGATTTGGGACCCATGGGATGGGTACCATGCAGTATTACTTGAAAGGGTCTGCGTTGGCTCACCCAACCTCACCGAACCTCTCAGCCCCAAGAGTGTCCACCCTTATGTCTCAATCAGCTGTGGGTCTAGATATGGTCAATCCAGGTTGCATCACAGCCCCTGAACGAATTTTGTAAGAATTTCTCTCTCTTTCACTGTCTTTGTTTCACGGGTTTTGAAAAGTAATTTATTTTTATAATGGGGTTTAGCTGCTTTTCACGGCTGTGTTTATGCCGCTTTACACCCCCTTGACTCACTTACAGAGAGATATCAATACATAGGTTTGAAGATTCTTACTAGTCAGATATATTCTTGTGCGGTGAATAGGGGGTGTTGAGTCCAGTTCACTGAAAAAGGAATAGGTCTTGTCTCTTACATATTGGGTTTATGGAACGGTATCTGAGCTAATTTGAAACCCTTGTTTTATGCATCACCCCACCTCACCTTTCCCGTTCAGCAGCCATAGTGTGTTTCCTAAACGTGGGACTCTGTTCTGTTTTGCAATTCAGTTCAAGTGTAGCGGTTTTTACATTCCCTCTAGAAGTGATATCTTAGGATAAGTGTCTTTTTCTGTGTGACTTATTTCACTTAGAATCGTCGTACCTAAATCCACTCATCGTGCTGCTACTAGCCTTATGACGTTGATTTCATGGCTGAGTGATATTCCATTGTACATGAGGACCACAACTTCTTTATCCATTTTTCTCTTTCCTAGGATATTTAAGGTGTAATGAAGTGGGGGTTCTTGTCAACAGAGCAGCCCTAAACTTTGGGGTGCCTGTGTCTTGCTGATTTTTAGTTTTCCCAATTTATACGCCCATGAGTGGAAGTGCCCTATGCTCTCCAAGCTGTGTTTGTAGATGTTTCAGAACACACCGTACACTTCTCCGGAGTGCCTGTTGGCAATTTACATCCCACCCATCAGCGTAGCAAGGCTCCCATTTCTCCATGGCCGGTCCTGCATTTCTGGTTTGGACACTTTTTTCCCCATGGCCCTTTTGCCCGCTGGGAAGCGAGACTTCTTTGGAGCGCTGATTGGCCTTTCCAGGTTGCTTGGTTGGCCAAAAAGGGCGTATGCGTTTTTTCCTGAATATATTCAGGAAAAAACGCATACGCCCTTTTTGGCCAAGGGCATCATTGTCCACGTTTTGCCGCTTTTCATGTGCTTTCAAGGCGATTCGAATCTACCTCCTGAAATCTGTTTCCTGCAATTCTGCCTTGCTTTCAAAGCCTCTTCGTTGCCTTCCCTTAATATATTTGTGGACGAGAGGTATCATTTAAAACTCTGCAGGTTTGTGAATTGCAGTGCCCCTGAGCTCCATTTTTCAACTCGCTTTTTTGGGAGCTGGCCGCAAAAGCGCAGGATTGCTTCAGGCCCTCTTCTGGTTCTGGGGGGCAGGCTGAGCTTGTGCTTGATTCTTCTTCCTGATGGGAAAATAGAGTGACCTGTGCCTGTCCCAACCCCTAGAGCTAGTCTCTCATTGGTTCGCCCTCTTCCCGTTCATCCTCAGGACAAATTGCAACCTGTACGGAACAGGAGGTTAAAGGTGCTGATTCTCCAAGGAGGGAGATGGCTACTAAATCGGCTGGAATGGCGAACCCGAGCAAAGGAGATGAGAAATGAGGTGCGTTTTAGAAACCTTTCCCGATCACACGGTGTACCATCTTCTGGGTTTCTCATGCCTGTTTTCGACGTAGGAAGATGCCCTTGAACCTGGAGATTTGGGACCCATGGGATGGGTACCATGCAGTATTACTTGAAAGGGTCTGTGTTGGCTCACCCAACCTCACCGAACCTCTCAGCCCCAAGAGTGTCCACCCTTATGTCTCAATCAGCTGTGGGTCTAGATATGGTCAATCCAGGTTGCATCACAGCCCCTGAACGAATTTTGTAAGAATTTCTCTCTCTTTCACTGTCTTTGTTTCACGGGTTTTGAAAAGTAATTTATTTTTATAATGGGGTTTAGCTGCTTTTCACGGCTGTGTTTATGCCGCTTTACACCCCCTTGACTCACTTACAGAGAGATATCAATACATAGGTTTGAAGATTCTTACTAGTCAGATATATTCTTGTGCGGTGAATAGGGGGTGTTGAGTCCAGTTCACTGAAAAAGGAATAGGTCTTGTCTCTTACATATTGGGATTATGGAACGGTATCGGAGCTAATTTGAAACCCTTGTTTTATGCATCACCCCACCTCACCTTTCCCGTTCAGCAGCCATAGTGTGTTTCCTAAACGTGTGACTCTGTTCTGTTTTGCAATTCAGTTCAAGTGTAGCGGTTTTTACATTCCCTCTCTAAGTGATATCTTATGATAAGTTTCTTTTTCTGTGTGACTTATTTCACTTAGAATCGTCGTACCTAAATCCACTCATCGTGCTGCTACTAGCCTTATGACGTTGATTTCATGGCTGAGTGATATTCCATTGTACATGAGGACCACAACTTCTTTAACCATTTTTCTCTTTCCTAGGATATTTAAGGTGTAATGAAGTGGGGGTTCTTGTCAACAGAGCAGCCCTAAACTTTGGGGTGCCTGTGTCTTGCTGATTTTTACTTTTCCCAATTTATACGCCCATGAGTGGAAGTGCCCTATGCTCTCCAAGCTGTGTTTTTAGATGTTTCAGAACACACCGTACACTTCTCCGGAGTGCCTGTTGGCAATTTACATCCCACCCATCAGCGTAGCAAGGCTCCCATTTCTCCATGGCCGGTCCTGCATTTCTGGTTTGGACACTTTTTTCCCCATGGCCCTTTTGCCCGCTGGGAAGCGAGACTTCTTTGGAGCGCTGATTGGCCTTTCCAGGTTGCTTGGTTGGCCAAAAAGGGCGTATGCGTTTTTTCCTGAATATATTCAGGAAAAAACGCATACGCCCTTTTTGGCCAAGGGCATCATTGTCCACGTTTTGCCGCTTTTCATGTGCTTTCAAGGCGATTCGAATCTACCTCCTGAAATCTGTTTCCTGCAATTCTGCCTTGCTTTCAAAGCCTCTTCGTTGCCTTCCCTTAATATATTTGTGGACGAGAGGTATCATTTAAAACTCTGCAGGTTTGTGAATTGCAGTGCCCCTGAGCTCCATTTTTCAACTCGCTTTTTTGGGAGCTGGCCGCAAAAGCGCAGGATTGCTTCAGGCCCTCTTCTGGTTCTGGGGGGCAGGCTGAGCTTGTGCTTGATTCTTCTTCCTGATGGGAAAATAGAGTGACCTGTGCCTGTCCCAACCCCTAGAGCTAGTCTCTCATTGGTTCCCCCTCTTCCCGTTCATCCTCAGGACAAATTGCAACCTGTACGGAACAGGAGGTTAAAGGTGCTGATTCTCCAAGGAGGGAGATGGCTAGTAAATCGGCTGGAATGGCGAACCCGAGCAAAGGAGATGAGAAATGAGGTGCGTTTTAGAAACCTTTCCCGATCACACGGTGTACCATCTTCTGGGTTTCTCATGCCTGTTTTCGACGTAGGAAGATGCCCTTGAACCTGGAGATTTGGGACCCATGGGATGGGTACCATGCAGTATTACTTGAAAGGGTCTGCGTTGGCTCACCCAACCTCACCGAACCTCTCAGCCCCAAGAGTGTCCACCCTTATGTCTCAATCAGCTGTGGGTCTAGATATGGTCAATCCAGGTTGCATCACAGCCCCTGAACGAATTTTGTAAGAATTTCTCTCTCTTTCACTGTCTTTGTTTCACGGGTTTTGAAAAGTAATTTATTTTTATAATGGGGTTTAGCTGCTTTTCACGGCTGTGTTTATGCCGCTTTACACCCCCTTGACTCACTTACAGAGAGATATCAATACATAGGTTTGAAGATTCTTACTAGTCAGATATATTCTTGTGCGGTGAATAGGGGGTGTTGAGTCCAGTTCACTGAAAAAGGAATAGGTCTTGTCTCTTACATATTGGGTTTATGGAACGGTATCTGAGCTAATTTGAAACCCTTGTTTTATGCATCACCCCACCTCACCTTTCCCGTTCAGCAGCCATAGTGTGTTTCCTAAACGTGGGACTCTGTTCTGTTTTGCAATTCAGTTCAAGTGTAGCGGTTTTTACATTCCCTCTAGAAGTGATATCTTAGGATAAGTGTCTTTTTCTGTGTGACTTATTTCACTTAGAATCGTCGTACCTAAATCCACTCATCGTGCTGCTACTAGCCTTATGACGTTGATTTCATGGCTGAGTGATATTCCATTGTACATGAGGACCACAACTTCTTTATCCATTTTTCTCTTTCCTAGGATATTTAAGGTGTAATGAAGTGGGGGTTCTTGTCAACAGAGCAGCCCTAAACTTTGGGGTGCCTGTGTCTTGCTGATTTTTAGTTTTCCCAATTTATACGCCCATGAGTGGAAGTGCCCTATGCTCTCCAAGCTGTGTTTGTAGATGTTTCAGAACACACCGTACACTTCTCCGGAGTGCCTGTTGGCAATTTACATCCCACCCATCAGCGTAGCAAGGCTCCCATTTCTCCATGGCCGGTCCTGCATTTCTGGTTTGGACACTTTTTTCCCCATGGCCCTTTTGCCCGCTGGGAAGCGAGACTTCTTTGGAGCGCTGATTGGCCTTTCCAGGTTGCTTGGTTGGCCAAAAAGGGCGTATGCGTTTTTTCCTGAATATATTCAGGAAAAAACGCATACGCCCTTTTTGGCCAAGGGCATCATTGTCCACGTTTTGCCGCTTTTCATGTGCTTTCAAGGCGATTCGAATCTACCTCCTGAAATCTGTTTCCTGCAATTCTGCCTTGCTTTCAAAGCCTCTTCGTTGCCTTCCCTTAATATATTTGTGGACGAGAGGTATCATTTAAAACTCTGCAGGTTTGTGAATTGCAGTGCCCCTGAGCTCCATTTTTCAACTCGCTTTTTTGGGAGCTGGCCGCAAAAGCGCAGGATTGCTTCAGGCCCTCTTCTGGTTCTGGGGGGCAGGCTGAGCTTGTGCTTGATTCTTCTTCCTGATGGGAAAATAGAGTGACCTGTGCCTGTCCCAACCCCTAGAGCTAGTCTCTCATTGGTTCCCCCTCTTCCCGTTCATCCTCAGGACAAATTGCAACCTGTACGGAACAGGAGGTTAAAGGTGCTGATTCTCCAAGGAGGGAGATGGCTAGTAAATCGGCTGGAATGGCGAACCCGAGCAAAGGAGATGAGAAATGAGGTGCGTTTTAGAAACCTTTCCCGATCACACGGTGTACCATCTTCTGGGTTTCTCATGCCTGTTTTCGACGTAGGAAGATGCCCTTGAACCTGGAGATTTGGGACCCATGGGATGGGTTCCATGCAGTATTACTTGAAAGGGTCTGCGTTGGCTCACCCAACCTCACCGAACCTCTCAGCCCCAAGAGTGTCCACCCTTATGTCTCAATCAGCTGTGGGTCTAGATATGGTCAATCCAGGTTGCATCACAGCCCGTGAACGAATTTTGTAAGAATTTCTCTCGCTTTCACTGTCTTTGTTTCACGGGTTTTGAAATGTAATTTATTTTTATAATGGGGTTTAGCTGCTTTTCACGGCTGTGTTTATGCCGCTTTACACCCCCTTGACTCACTTACAGAGAGATATCAATACATAGGTTTGAAGATTCTTACTAGTCAGATATATTCTTGTGCGGTGAATAGGGGGTGTTGAGTCCAGTTCACTGAAAAAGGAATAGGTCTTGTCTCTTACATATTGGGATTATGGAACGGTATCGGAGCTAATTTGAAACCCTTGTTTTATTCATCACCCCACCTCACCTTTCCCGTTCAGCAGCCATAGTGTGTTTCCTAAACGTGTGACTCTGTTCTGTTTTGCAATTCAGTTCAAGTGTAGCGGTTTTTACATTCCCTCTCTAAGTGATATCTTATGATAAGTTTCTTTTTCTGTGTGACTTATTTCACTTAGAATCGTCGTACCTAAATCCACTCATCGTGCTGCTACTAGCCTTATGACGTTGATTTCATGGCTGAGTGATATTCCATTGTACATGAGGACCACAACTTCTTTAACCATTTTTCTCTTTCCTAGGATATTTAAGGTGTAATGAAGTGGGGGTTCTTGTCAACAGAGCAGCCCTAAACTTTGGGGTGCCTGTGTCTTGCTGATTTTTACTTTTCCCAATTTATACGCCCATGAGTGGAAGTGCCCTATGCTCTCCAAGCTGTGTTTTTAGATGTTTCAGAACACACCGTACACTTCTCCGGAGTGCCTGTTGGCAATTTACATCCCACCCATCAGCGTAGCAAGGCTCCCATTTCTCCATGGCCGGTCCTGCATTTCTGGTTTGGACACTTTTTTCCCCATGGCCCTTTTGCCCGCTGGGAAGCGAGACTTCTTTGGAGCGCTGATTGGCCTTTCCAGGTTGCTTGGTTGGCCAAAAAGGGCGTATGCGTTTTTTCCTGAATATATTCAGGAAAAAACGCATACGCCCTTTTTGGCCAAGGGCATCATTGTCCACGTTTTGCCGCTTTTCATGTGCTTTCAAGGCGATTCGAATCTACCTCCTGAAATCTGTTTCCTGCAATTCTGCCTTGCTTTCAAAGCCTCTTCGTTGCCTTCCCTTAATATATTTGTGGACGAGAGGTATCATTTAAAACTCTGCAGGTTTGTGAATTGCAGTGCCCCTGAGCTCCATTTTTCAACTCGCTTTTTTGGGAGCTGGCCGCAAAAGCGCAGGATTGCTTCAGGCCCTCTTCTGGTTCTGGGGGGCAGGCTGAGCTTGTGCTTGATTCTTCTTCCTGATGGGAAAATAGAGTGACCTGTGCCTGTCCCAACCCCTAGAGCTAGTCTCTCATTGGTTCCCCCTCTTCCCGTTCATCCTCAGGACAAATTGCAACCTGTACGGAACAGGAGGTTAAAGGTGCTGATTCTCCAAGGAGGGAGATGGCTAGTAAATCGGCTGGAATGGCGAACCCGAGCAAAGGAGATGAGAAATGAGGTGCGTTTTAGAAACCTTTCCCGATCACACGGTGTACCATCTTCTGGGTTTCTCATGCCTGTTTTCGACGTAGGAAGATGCCCTTGAACCTGGAGATTTGGGACCCATGGGATGGGTACCATGCAGTATTACTTGAAAGGGTCTGCGTTGGCTCACCCAACCTCACCGAACCTCTCAGCCCCAAGAGTGTCCACCCTTATGTCTCAATCAGCTGTGGGTCTAGATATGGTCAATCCAGGTTGCATCACAGCCCCTGAACGAATTTTGTAAGAATTTCTCTCTCTTTCACTGTCTTTGTTTCACGGGTTTTGAAAAGTAATTTATTTTTATAATGGGGTTTAGCTGCTTTTCACGGCTGTGTTTATGCCGCTTTACACCCCCTTGACTCACTTACAGAGAGATATCAATACATAGGTTTGAAGATTCTTACTAGTCAGATATATTCTTGTGCGGTGAATAGGGGGTGTTGAGTCCAGTTCACTGAAAAAGGAATAGGTCTTGTCTCTTACATATTGGGTTTATGGAACGGTATCTGAGCTAATTTGAAACGCTTGTTTTATGCATCACCCCACCTCACCTTTCCCGTTCAGCAGCCATAGTGTGTTTCCTAAACGTGGGACTCTGTTCTGTTTTGCAATTCAGTTCAAGTGTAGCGGTTTTTACATTCCCTCTAGAAGTGATATCTTAGGATAAGTGTCTTTTTCTGTGTGACTTATTTCACTTAGAATCGTCGTACCTAAATCCACTCATCGTGCTGCTACTAGCCTTATGACGTTGATTTCATGGCTGAGTGATATTCCATTGTACATGAGGACCACAACTTCTTTATCCATTTTTCTCTTTCCTAGGATATTTAAGGTGTAATGAAGTGGGGGTTCTTGTCAACAGAGCAGCCCTAAACTTTGGGGTGCCTGTGTCTTGCTGATTTTTAGTTTTCCCAATTTATACGCCCATGAGTGGAAGTGCCCTATGCTCTCCAAGCTGTGTTTGTAGATGTTTCAGAACACACCGTACACTTCTCCGGAGTGCCTGTTGGCAATTTACATCCCACCCATCAGCGTAGCAAGGCTCCCATTTCTCCATGGCCGGTCCTGCATTTCTGGTTTGGACACTTTTTTCCCCATGGCCCTTTTGCCCGCTGGGAAGCGAGACTTCTTTGGAGCGCTGATTGGCCTTTCCAGGTTGCTTGGTTGGCCAAAAAGGGCGTATGCGTTTTTTCCTGAATATATTCAGGAAAAAACGCATACGCCCTTTTTGGCCAAGGGCATCATTGTCCACGTTTTGCCGCTTTTCATGTGCTTTCAAGGCGATTCGAATCTACCTCCTGAAATCTGTTTCCTGCAATTCTGCCTTGCTTTCAAAGCCTCTTCGTTGCCTTCCCTTAATATATTTGTGGACGAGAGGTATCATTTAAAACTCTGCAGGTTTGTGAATTGCAGTGCCCCTGAGCTCCATTTTTCAACTCGCTTTTTTGGGAGCTGGCCGCAAAAGCGCAGGATTGCTTCAGGCCCTCTTCTGGTTCTGGGGGGCAGGCTGAGCTTGTGCTTGATTCTTCTTCCTGATGGGAAAATAGAGTGACCTGTGCCTGTCCCAACCCCTAGAGCTAGTCTCTCATTGGTTCGCCCTCTTCCCGTTCATCCTCAGGACAAATTGCAACCTGTACGGAACAGGAGGTTAAAGGTGCTGATTCTCCAAGGAGGGAGATGGCTAGTAAATCGGCTGGAATGGCGAACCCGAGCAAAGGAGATGAGAAATGAGGTGCGTTTTAGAAACCTTTCCCGATCACACGGTGTACCATCTTCTGGGTTTCTCATGCCTGTTTTCGACGTAGGAAGATGCCCTTGAACCTGGAGATTTGGGACCCATGGGATGGGTACCATGCAGTATTACTTGAAAGGGTCTGTGTTGGCTCACCCAACCTCACCGAACCTCTCAGCCCCAAGAGTGTCCACCCTTATGTCTCAATCAGCTGTGGGTCTAGATATGGTCAATCCAGGTTGCATCACAGCCCCTGAACGAATTTTGTAAGAATTTCTCTCTCTTTCACTGTCTTTGTTTCACGGGTTTTGAAAAGTAATTTATTTTTATAATGGGGTTTAGCTGCTTTTCACGGCTGTGTTTATGCCGCTTTACACCCCCTTGACTCACTTACAGAGAGATATCAATACATAGGTTTGAAGATTCTTACTAGTCAGATATATTCTTGTGCGGTGAATAGGGGGTGTTGAGTCCAGTTCACTGAAAAAGGAATAGGTCTTGTCTCTTACATATTGGGATTATGGAACGGTATCGGAGCTAATTTGAAACCCTTGTTTTATGCATCACCCCACCTCACCTTTCCCGTTCAGCAGCCATAGTGTGTTTCCTAAACGTGTGACTCTGTTCTGTTTTGCAATTCAGTTCAAGTGTAGCGGTTTTTACATTCCCTCTCTAAGTGATATCTTATGATAAGTTTCTTTTTCTGTGTGACTTATTTCACTTAGAATCGTCGTACCTAAATCCACTCATCGTGCTGCTACTAGCCTTATGACGTTGATTTCATGGCTGAGTGATATTCCATTGTACATGAGGACCACAACTTCTTTAACCATTTTTCTCTTTCCTAGGATATTTAAGGTGTAATGAAGTGGGGGTTCTTGTCAACAGAGCAGCCCTAAACTTTGGGGTGCCTGTGTCTTGCTGATTTTTACTTTTCCCAATTTATACGCCCATGAGTGGAAGTGCCCTATGCTCTCCAAGCTGTGTTTTTAGATGTTTCAGAACACACCGTACACTTCTCCGGAGTGCCTGTTGGCAATTTACATCCCACCCATCAGCGTAGCAAGGCTCCCATTTCTCCATGGCCGGTCCTGCATTTCTGGTTTGGACACTTTTTTCCCCATGGCCCTTTTGCCCGCTGGGAAGCGAGACTTCTTTGGAGCGCTGATTGGCCTTTCCAGGTTGCTTGGTTGGCCAAAAAGGGCGTATGCGTTTTTTCCTGAATATATTCAGGAAAAAACGCATACGCCCTTTTTGGCCAAGGGCATCATTGTCCACGTTTTGCCGCTTTTCATGTGCTTTCAAGGCGATTCGAATCTACCTCCTGAAATCTGTTTCCTGCAATTCTGCCTTGCTTTCAAAGCCTCTTCGTTGCCTTCCCTTAATATATTTGTGGACGAGAGGTATCATTTAAAACTCTGCAGGTTTGTGAATTGCAGTGCCCCTGAGCTCCATTTTTCAACTCGCTTTTTTGGGAGCTGGCCGCAAAAGCGCAGGATTGCTTCAGGCCCTCTTCTGGTTCTGGGGGGCAGGCTGAGCTTGTGCTTGATTCTTCTTCCTGATGGGAAAATAGAGTGACCTGTGCCTGTCCCAACCCCTAGAGCTAGTCTCTCATTGGTTCCCCCTCTTCCCGTTCATCCTCAGGACAAATTGCAACCTGTACGGAACAGGAGGTTAAAGGTGCTGATTCTCCAAGGAGGGAGATGGCTAGTAAATCGGCTGGAATGGCGAACCCGAGCAAAGGAGATGAGAAATGAGGTGCGTTTTAGAAAACCTTTCCCGATCACACGGTGTACCATCTTCTGGGTTTCTCATGCCTGTTTTCGACGTAGGAAGATGCCCTTGAACCTGGAGATTTGGGACCCATGGGATGGGTACCATGCAGTATTACTTGAAAGGGTCTGCGTTGGCTCACCCAACCTCACCGAACCTCTCAGCCCCAAGAGTGTCCACCCTTATGTCTCAATCAGCTGTGGGTCTAGATATGGTCAATCCAGGTTGCATCACAGCCCCTGAACGAATTTTGTAAGAATTTCTCTCTCTTTCACTGTCTTTGTTTCACGGGTTTTGAAAAGTAATTTATTTTTATAATGGGGTTTAGCTGCTTTTCACGGCTGTGTTTATGCCGCTTTACACCCCCTTGACTCACTTACAGAGAGATATCAATACATAGGTTTGAAGATTCTTACTAGTCAGATATATTCTTGTGCGGTGAATAGGGGGTGTTGAGTCCAGTTCACTGAAAAAGGAATAGGTCTTGTCTCTTACATATTGGGTTTATGGAACGGTATCTGAGCTAATTTGAAACCCTTGTTTTATGCATCACCCCACCTCACCTTTCCCGTTCAGCAGCCATAGTGTGTTTCCTAAACGTGGGACTCTGTTCTGTTTTGCAATTCAGTTCAAGTGTAGCGGTTTTTACATTCCCTCTAGAAGTGATATCTTAGGATAAGTGTCTTTTTCTGTGTGACTTATTTCACTTAGAATCGTCGTACCTAAATCCACTCATCGTGCTGCTACTAGCCTTATGACGTTGATTTCATGGCTGAGTGATATTCCATTGTACATGAGGACCACAACTTCTTTATCCATTTTTCTCTTTCCTAGGATATTTAAGGTGTAATGAAGTGGGGGTTCTTGTCAACAGAGCAGCCCTAAACTTTGGGGTGCCTGTGTCTTGCTGATTTTTAGTTTTCCCAATTTATACGCCCATGAGTGGAAGTGCCCTATGCTCTCCAAGCTGTGTTTGTAGATGTTTCAGAACACACCGTACACTTCTCCGGAGTGCCTGTTGGCAATTTACATCCCACCCATCAGCGTAGCAAGGCTCCCATTTCTCCATGGCCGGTCCTGCATTTCTGGTTTGGACACTTTTTTCCCCATGGCCCTTTTGCCCGCTGGGAAGCGAGACTTCTTTGGAGCGCTGATTGGCCTTTCCAGGTTGCTTGGTTGGCCAAAAAGGGCGTATGCGTTTTTTCCTGAATATATTCAGGAAAAAACGCATACGCCCCTTTTGGCCAAGGGCATCATTGTCCACGTTTTGCCGCTTTTCATGTGCTTTCAAGGCGATTCGAATCTACCTCCTGAAATCTGTTTCCTGCAATTCTGCCTTGCTTTCAAAGCCTCTTCGTTGCCTTCCCTTAATATATTTGTGGACGAGAGGTATCATTTAAAACTCTGCAGGTTTGTGAATTGCAGTGCCCCTGAGCTCCATTTTTCAACTCGCTTTTTTGGGAGCTGGCCGCAAAAGCGCAGGATTGCTTCAGGCCCTCTTCTGGTTCTGGGGGGCAGGCTGAGCTTGTGCTTAATTCTTCTTCCTGATGGGAAAATAGAGTGACCTGTGCCTGTCCCAACACCTAGAGCTAGTCTCTCATTGGTTTCCCCTCTTCCCGTTCATCCTCAGGACAAATTGCAACCTGTAAGGAACAGGAGGTTAAAGGTGCTGATTCTCCAAGGAGGGAGATGGCTAGTAAATCGGCTGGAATGGCGAACCCGAGCAAAGGAGATGAGAAATGAGGTGCGTTTTAGAAACCTTTCCCGATCACACGGTGTACCATCTTCTGGGTTTCTCATGCCTGTTTTCGACGTAGGAAGATGCCCTTGAACCTGGAGATTTGGGACCCATGGGATGGGTACCATGCAGTATTACTTGAAAGGGTCTGCGTTGGCTCACCCAACCTCACCGAACCTCTCAGCCCCAAGAGTGTCCACCCTTATGTCTCAATCAGCTGTGGGTCTAGATATGGTCAATCCAGGTTGCATCACAGCCCCTGAACGAATTTTGTCAGAATTTCTCTCTCTTTCACTGTCTTTGTTTCACGGGTTTTGAAAAGTAATTTATTTTTATAATGGGGTTTAGCTGCTTTTCACGGCTGTGTTTATGCCGCTTTACACCCCCTTGACTCACTTACGGAGAGATATCAATACATAGGTTTGAAGATTCTTACTAGTCAGATATATTCTTGTGCGGTGAATAGGGGGTGTTGAGTCCAGTTCACTGAAAAAGGAATAGGTCTTGTCTCTTACATATTGGGTTTATGGAACGGTATCTGAGCTAATTTGAAACCCTTGTTTTATGCATCACCCCACCTCACCTTTCCCGTTCAGCAGCCATAGTGTGTTTCCTAAACGTGTGACTCTGTTTTGTTTTGCAATTCAGTTCAAGTGTAGCGGTTTTTACATTCCCTCTAGAAGTGATATCTTAGGATAAGTGTCTTTTTCTGTGTGACTTATTTCACTTAGAATCGTCGTACCTAAATCCACTCATCGTGCTGCTACTAGCCTTATGACGTTGATTTCATGGCTGAGTGATATTCCATTGTACATGAGGACCACAACTTCTTTATCCAATTTTCTCTTTCCTAGGATATTTAAGGTGTAATGAAGTGGGGGTTCTTGTCAACAGAGCAGCCCTAAACTTTGGGGTGCCTGTGTCTTGCTGATTTTTAGTTTTCCCAATTTATACGCCCATGAGTGGAAGTGCCCTATGCTCTCCAAGCTGTGTTTTTAGATGTTTCAGAACACACCGTACACTTCTCCGGAGTGCCTGTTGGCAATTTACATCCCACCCATCAACGTAGCAAGGCTCCCATTTCTCCATGGCCGGTCCTGCATTTCTGGTTTGGACACTTTTTTCCCCATGGCCCTTTTGCCCGCTGGGAAGCTAGACTTCTTTGGAGCGCTGATTGGCCTTTCCAGGTTGCTTGGTTGGCCAAAAAGGGCGTATGCGTTTTTTCCTGAATATATTCAGGAAAAAACGCATACGCCCTTTTTGGCCAAGGGCATCATTGTCCACGTTTTGCCGCTTTTCATGTGCTTTCAAGGCGATTCGAATCTACCTCCTGAAATCTGTTTCCTGCAATTCTGCCTTGCTTTCAAAGCCTCTTCGTTGCCTTCCCTTAATATATTTGTGGACGAGAGGTATCATTTAAAACTCTGCAGGTTTGTGAATTGCAGTGCCCCTGAGCTCCATTTTTCAACTCGCTTTTTTGGGAGCTGGCCGCAAAAGCGCAGGATTGCTTCAGGCCCTCTTCTGGTTCTGGGGGGCAGGCTGAGCTTGTGCTTGATTCTTCTTCCTGATGGGAAAATAGAGTGACCTGTGCCTGTCCCAACCCCTAGAGCTAGTCTCTCATTGGTTCCCCCTCTTCCCCTTCATCCTCAGGACAAATTGCAACCTGTACGGAACAGGAGGTTAAAGGTGCTGATTCTCCAAGGAGGGAGATGGCTAGTAAATCGGCTGGAATGTCGAACCCGAGCAAAGGAGATGAGAAATGAGGTGCGTTTTAGAAACCTTTCCCGATCACACGGTGTACCATCTTCTGGGTTTCTCATGCCTGTTTTCGACGTAGGAAGATGCCCTTGAACCTGGAGATTTGGGACCCATGGGATGGGTACCATGCAGTATTACTTGAAAGGGTCTGCGTTGGCTCACCCAACCTCACCGAACCTCTCAGCCCCAAGAGTGTCCACCCTTATGTCTCAATCAGCTGTGGGTCTAGATATGGTCAATCCAGGTTGCATCACAGCCCCTGAACGAATTTTGTAAGAATTTCTCTCTCTTTCACTGTCTTTGTTTCACGGGTTTTGAAAAGTAATTTATTTTTATAATGGGGTTTAGCTGCTTTTCACGGCTGTGTTTATGCCGCTTTACACCCCCTTGACTCACTTACAGAGAGATATCAATACATAGGTTTGAAGATTCTTACTAGTCAGATATATTCTTGTGCGGTGAATAGGGGGTGTTGAGTCCAGTTCACTGAAAAAGGAATAGGTCTTGTCTCTTACATATTGGGTTTATGGAACGGTATCTGAGCTAATTTGAAACCCTTGTTTTATGCATCACCCCACCTCACCTTTCCCGTTCAGCAGCCATAGTGTGTTTCCTAAACGTGGGACTCTGTTCTGTTTTGCAATTCAGTTCAAGTGTAGCGGTTTTTACATTCCCTCTAGAAGTGATATCTTAGGATAAGTGTCTTTTTCTGTGTGACTTATTTCACTTAGAATCGTCGTACCTAAATCCACTCATCGTGCTGCTACTAGCCTTATGACGTTGATTTCATGGCTGAGTGATATTCCATTGTACATGAGGACCACAACTTCTTTATCCATTTTTCGCTTTCCTAGGATATTTAAGGTGTAATGAAGTGGGGGTTCTTGTCAACAGAGCAGCCCTAAACTTTGGGGTGCCTGTGTCTTGCTGATTTTTAGTTTTCCCAATTTATACGCCCATGAGTGGAAGTGCCCTATGCTCTCCAAGCTGTGTTTTTAGATGTTTCAGAACACACCGTACACTTCTCCGGAGTGCCTGTTGGCAATTTACATCCCACCCATCAGCGTAGCAAGGCTCCCATTTCTCCATGGCCGGTCCTGCATATCTGGTTTGGACACTTTTTTCCCCATGGCCCTTTTGCCCGCTGGGAAGCGAGACTTCTTTGGAGCGCTGATTGGCCTTTCCAGGTTGCTTGGTTGGCCAAAAAGGGCGTATGCGTTTTTTCCTGAATATATTCAGGAAAAAACGCATACGCCCTTTTTGGCCAAGGGCATCATTGTCCACGTTTTGCCGCTTTTCATGTGCTTTCAAGGCGATTCGAATCTACCTCCTGAAATCTGTTTCCTGCAATTCTGCCTTGCTTTCAAAGCCTCTTCGTTGCCTTCCCTTAATACATTTGTGGACGAGAGGTATCATTTAAAACTCTGCAGGTTTGTGAATTGCAGTGCCCCTGAGCTCCATTTTTCAACTCGCTTTTTTGGGAGCTGGCCGCAAAAGCGCAGGATTGCTTCAGGCCCTCTTCTGGTTCTGGGGTGCAGGCTGAGCTTGTGCTTGATTCTTCTTCCTGATGGGAAAATAGAGTGACCTGTGCCTGTCCCAACCCCTAGAGCTAGTCTCTCATTGGTTCCCCCTCTTCCCGTTCATCCTCAGGACAAATTGCAACCTGTACGGAACAGGAGGTTAAAGGTGCTGATTCTCCAAGGAGGGAGATGGCTAGTAAATCGGCTGGAATGGCGAACCCGAGCAAAGGAGATGAGAAATGAGGTGCGTTTTAGAAACCTTTCCCGATCACACGGTGTACCATCTTCTGGGTTTCTCATGCCTGTTTTCGACGTAGGAAGATGCCCTTGAACCTGGAGATTTGGGACCCATGGGATGGGTACCATGCAGTATTACTTGAAAGGGTCTGCGTTGGCTCACCCAACCTCACCGAACCTCTCAGCCCCAAGAGTGTCCACCCTTATGTCTCAATCAGCTGTGGGTCTAGATATGGTCAATCCAGGTTGCATCACAGCCCCTGAACGAATTTTGTCAGAATTTCTCTCTCTTTCACTGTCTTTGTTTCACGGGTTTTGAAAAGTAATTTATTTTTATAATGGGGTTTAGCTGCTTTTCACGGCTGTGTTTATGCCGCTTTACACCCCCTTGACTCACTTACAGAGAGATATCAATACATAGGTTTGAAGATTCTTACTAGTCAGATATATTCTTGTGCGGTGAATAGGGGGTGTTGAGTCCAGTTCACTGAAAAAGGAATAGGTCTTGTCTCTTACATATTGGGTTTATGGAACGGTATCAGAGCTAATTTGAAACCCTTGTTTTATGCATCACCCCACCTCACCTTTCCCGTTCAGCAGCCATAGTGTGTTTCCTAAACGTGGGACTCTGTTCTGTTTTGCAATTCAGGTCAAGTGTAGCGGTTTTTACATTCCCTCTCTAAGTGATATCTTATGATAAGTGTCTTTTTCTGTGTGACTTATTTCACTTAGAATCGTCGTACCTAAATCCACTCATCGTGCTGCTACTAGCCTTATGACGTTGATTTCATGGCTGAGTGATATTCCATTGTACATGAGGACCACAACTTCTTTATCCATTTTTCGCTTTCCTAGGATATTTAAGGTGTAATGAAGTGGGGGTTCTTGTCAACAGAGCAGCCCTAAACTTTGGGGTGCCTGTGTCTTGCTGATTTTTAGTTTTCCCAATTTATACGCCCATGAGTGGAAGTGCCCTATGCTCTCCAAGCTGTGTTTTTAGATGTTTCAGAACACACCGTACACTTCTCCGGAGTGCCTGTTGGCAATTTACATCCCACGCATCAGCGTAGCAAGGCTCCCATTTCTCCATGGCCGGTCCTGCATTTCTGGTTTGGACACTTTTTTCCCCATGGCCCTTTTGCCCGCTGGGAAGCGAGACTTCTTTGGAGCGCTGATTGGCCTTTCCAGGTTGCTTGCTTGGCCAAAAAGGGCGTATGCGTTTTTTCCTGAATATATTCAGGAAAAAACGCATACGCCCTTTTTGGCCAAGGGCATCATTGTCCACGTTTTGCCGCTTTTCATGTGCTTTCAAGGCGATTCGAATCTACCTCCTGAAATCTGTTTCCTGCAATTCTGCCTTGCTTTCAAAGCCTCTTCGTTGCCTTCCCTTAATATATTTGTGGACGAGAGGTATCATTTAAAACTCTGCAGGTTTGTGAATTGCAGTGCCCCTGAGCTCCATTTTTCAACTCGCTTTTTTGGGAGCTGGCCGCAAAAGCGCAGGATTGCTTCAGGCCCTCTTCTGGTTCTGGGGGGCAGGCTGAGCTTGTGCTTGATTCTTCTTCCTGATGGGAAAATAGAGTGACCTGTGCCTGTCCCAACCCCTAGAGCTAGTCTCTCATTGGTTCCCCCTCTTCCCCTTCATCCTCAGGACAAATTGCAACCTGTACGGAACAGGAGGTTAAAGGTGCTGATTCTCCAAGGAGGGAGATGGCTAGTAAATCGGCTGGAATGGCGAACCCGAGCAAAGGAGATGAGAAATGAGGTGCGTTTTAGAAACCTTTCCCGATCACACGGTGTACCATCTTCTGGGTTTCTCATGCCTGTTTTCGACGTAGGAAGATGCCCTTGAACCTGGAGATTTGGGACCCATGGGATGGGTACCATGCAGTATTACTTTGAAGGGTCTGCGTTGGCTCACCCAACCTCACCGAACCTCTCAGCCCCAAGAGTGTCCACCCTTATGTCTCAATCAGCTGTGGGTCTAGATATGGTCAATCCAGGTTGCATCACAGCCCCTGAACGAATTTTGTAAGAATTTCTCTCTCTTTCACTGTCTTTGTTTCACGGGTTTTGAAAAGTAATTTATTTTTATAATGGGGTTTAGCTGCTTTTCACGGCTGTGTTTATGCCGCTTTACACCCCCTTGACTCACTTACAGAGAGATATCAATACATAGGTTTGAAGATTCTTACTAGTCAGATATATTCTTGTGCGGTGAATAGGGGGTGTTGAGTCCAGTTCACTGAAAAAGGAATAGGTCTTGTCTCTTACATATTGGGTTTATGGAACGGTATCTGAGCTAATTTGAAACCCTTGTTTTATGCATCACCCCACCTCACCTTTCCCGTTCAGCAGCCATAGTGTGTTTCCTAAACGTGGGACTCTGTTCTGTTTTGCAATTCAGTTCAAGTGTAGCGGTTTTTACATTCCCTCTCTAAGTGATATCTTATGATAAGTGTCTTTTTCTGTGTGACTTATTTCACTTAGAATCGTCGTACCTAAATCCACTCATCGTGCTGCTACTAGCCTTATGACGTTGATTTCATGGCTGAGTGATATTCCATTGTACATGAGGACCACAACTTCTTTATCCATTTTTCGCTTTCCTAGGATATTTAAGGTGTAATGAAGTGGGGGTTCTTGTCAACAGAGCAGCCCTAAACTTTGGGGTGCCTGTGTCTTGCTGATTTTTAGTTTTCCCAATTTATACGCCCATGAGTGGAAGTGCCCTATGCTCTCCAAGCTGTGTTTTTAGATGTTTCAGAACACACCGTACACTTCTCCGGAGTGCCTGTTGGCAATTTACATCCCACCCATCAGCGTAGCAAGGCTCCCATTTCTCCATGGCCGGTCCTGCATTTCTGGTTTGGACACTTTTTTCCCCATGGCCCTTTTGCCCGCTGGGAAGCGAGACTTCTTTGGAGCGCTGATTGGCCTTTCCAGGTTGCTTGCTTGGCCAAAAAGGGCGTATGCGTTTTTTCCTGAATATATTCAGGAAAAAACGCATACGCCCTTTTTGGCCAAGGGCATCATTGTCCACGTTTTGCCGCTTTTCATGTGCTTTCAAGGCGATTCGAATCTACCTCCTGAAATCTGTTTCCTGCAATTCTGCCTTGCTTTCAAAGCCTCTTCGTTGCCTTCCCTTAATATATTTGTGGACGAGAGGTATCATTTAAAACTCTGCAGGTTTGTGAATTGCAGTGCCCCTGAGCTCCATTTTTCAACTCGCTTTTTTGGGAGCTGGCCGCAAAAGCGCAGGATTGCTTCAGGCCCTCTTCTGGTTCTGGGGGGCAGGCTGAGCTTGTGCTTGATTCTTCTTCCTGATGGGAAAATAGAGTGACCTGTGCCTGTCCCAACCCCTAGAGCTAGTCTCTCATTGGTTCCCCCTCTTCCCCTTCATCCTCAGGACAAATTGCAACCTGTACGGAACAGGAGGTTAAAGGTGCTGATTCTCCAAGGAGGGAGATGGCTAGTAAATCGGCTGGAATGGCGAACCCGAGCAAAGGAGATGAGAAATGAGGTGCGTTTTAGAAACCTTTCCCGATCACACGGTGTACCATCTTCTGGGTTTCTCATGCCTGTTTTCGACGTAGGAAGATGCCCTTGAACCTGGAGATTTGGGACCCATGGGATGGGTACCATGCAGTATTACTTTGAAGGGTCTGCGTTGGCTCACCCA
The DNA here is from genome assembly GCF_949987535.1 of Balaenoptera acutorostrata. NCBI lineage: Eukaryota > Metazoa > Chordata > Mammalia > Artiodactyla > Balaenopteridae > Balaenoptera > Balaenoptera acutorostrata. The sequence goes on along the minus strand of NW_026646549.1, from coordinate 88,168 downwards.
ACCTCACCGAACCTCTCAGCCCCAAGAGTGTCCACCCTTATGTCTCAATCAGCTGTGGGTCTAGATATGGTCAATCCAGGTTGCATCACAGCCCCTGAACGAATTTTGTAAGAATTTCTCTCTCTTTCACTGTCTTTGTTTCACGGGTTTTGAAAAGTAATTTATTTTTATAATGGGGTTTAGCTGCTTTTCACGGCTGTGTTTATGCCGCTTTACACCCCCTTGACTCACTTACAGAGAGATATCAATACATAGGTTTGAAGATTCTTACTAGTCAGATATATTCTTGTGCGGTGAATAGGGGGTGTTGAGTCCAGTTCACTGAAAAAGGAATAGGTCTTGTCTCTTACATATTGGGTTTATGGAACGGTATCTGAGCTAATTTGAAACCCTTGTTTTATGCATCACCCCACCTCACCTTTCCCGTTCAGCAGCCATAGTGTGTTTCCTAAACGTGGGACTCTGTTCTGTTTTGCAATTCAGTTCAAGTGTAGCGGTTTTTACATTCCCTCTCTAAGTGATATCTTATGATAAGTGTCTTTTTCTGTGTGACTTATTTCACTTAGAATCGTCGTACCTAAATCCACTCATCGTGCTGCTACTAGCCTTATGACGTTGATTTCATGGCTGAGTGATATTCCATTGTACATGAGGACCACAACTTCTTTATCCATTTTTCGCTTTCCTAGGATATTTAAGGTGTAATGAAGTGGGGGTTCTTGTCAACAGAGCAGCCCTAAACTTTGGGGTGCCTGTGTCTTGCTGATTTTTAGTTTTCCCAATTTATACGCCCATGAGTGGAAGTGCCCTATGCTCTCCAAGCTGTGTTTTTAGATGTTTCAGAACACACCGTACACTTCTCCGGAGTGCCTGTTGGCAATTTACATCCCACCCATCAGCGTAGCAAGGCTCCCATTTCTCCATGGCCGGTCCTGCATTTCTGGTTTGGACACTTTTTTCCCCATGGCCCTTTTGCCCGCTGGGAAGCGAGACTTCTTTGGAGCGCTGATTGGCCTTTCCAGGTTGCTTGCTTGGCCAAAAAGGGCGTATGCGTTTTTTCCTGAATATATTCAGGAAAAAACGCATACGCCCTTTTTGGCCAAGGGCATCATTGTCCACGTTTTGCCGCTTTTCATGTGCTTTCAAGGCGATTCGAATCTACCTCCTGAAATCTGTTTCCTGCAATTCTGCCTTGCTTTCAAAGCCTCTTCGTTGCCTTCCCTTAATATATTTGTGGACGAGAGGTATCATTTAAAACTCTGCAGGTTTGTGAATTGCAGTGCCCCTGAGCTCCATTTTTCAACTCGCTTTTTTGGGAGCTGGCCGCAAAAGCGCAGGATTGCTTCAGGCCCTCTTCTGGTTCTGGGGGGCAGGCTGAGCTTGTGCTTGATTCTTCTTCCTGATGGGAAAATAGAGTGACCTGTGCCTGTCCCAACCCCTAGAGCTAGTCTCTCATTGGTTCCCCCTCTTCCCCTTCATCCTCAGGACAAATTGCAACCTGTACGGAACAGGAGGTTAAAGGTGCTGATTCTCCAAGGAGGGAGATGGCTAGTAAATCGGCTGGAATGGCGAACCCGAGCAAAGGAGATGAGAAATGAGGTGCGTTTTAGAAACCTTTCCCGATCACACGGTGTACCATCTTCTGGGTTTCTCATGCCTGTTTTCGACGTAGGAAGATGCCCTTGAACCTGGAGATTTGGGACCCATGGGATGGGTACCATGCAGTATTACTTGAAAGGGTCTGCGTTGGCTCACCCAACCTCACCGAACCTCTCAGCCCCAAGAGTGTCCACCCTTATGTCTCAATCAGCTGTGGGTCTAGATATGGTCAATCCAGGTTGCATCACAGCCCCTGAACGAATTTTGTAAGAATTTCTCTCTCTTTCACTGTCTTTGTTTCACGGGTTTTGAAAAGTAATTTATTTTTATAATGGGGTTTAGCTGCTTTTCACGGCTGTGTTTATGCCGCTTTACACCCCCTTGACTCACTTACAGAGAGATATCAATACATAGGTTTGAAGATTCTTACTAGTCAGATATATTCTTGTACGGTGAATAGGGGGTGTTGAGTCCAGTTCACTGAAAAAGGAATAGGTCTTGTCTCTTACATATTGGGTTTATGGAACGGTATCTGAGCTAATTTGAAACCCTTGTTTTATGCATCACCCCACCTCACCTTTCCCGTTCAGCAGCCATAGTGTGTTTCCTAAACGTGGGACTCTGTTCTGTTTTGCAATTCAGTTCAAGTGTAGCGGTTTTTACATTCCCTCTCTAAGTGATATCTTATGATAAGTGTCTTTTTCTGTGTGACTTATTTCACTTAGAATCGTCGTACCTAAATCCACTCATCGTGCTGCTACTAGCCTTATGACGTTGATTTCATGGCTGAGTGATATTCCATTGTACATGAGGACCACAACTTCTTTATCCATTTTTCGCTTTCCTAGGATATTTAAGGTGTAATGAAGTGGGGGTTCTTGTCAACAGAGCAGCCCTAAACTTTGGGGTGCCTGTGTCTTGCTGATTTTTAGTTTTCCCAATTTATACGCCCATGAGTGGAAGTGCCCTATGCTCTCCAAGCTGTGTTTTTAGATGTTTCAGAACACACCGTACACTTCTCCGGAGTGCCTGTTGGCAATTTACATCCCACCCATCAGCGTAGCAAGGCTCCCATTTCTCCATGGCCGGTCCTGCATTTCTGGTTTGGACACTTTTTTCCCCATGGCCCTTTTGCCCGCTGGGAAGCGAGACTTCTTTGGAGCGCTGATTGGCCTTTCCAGGTTGCTTGCTTGGCCAAAAAGGGCGTATGCGTTTTTTCCTGAATATATTCAGGAAAAAACGCATACGCCCTTTTTGGCCAAGGGCATCATTGTCCACGTTTTGCCGCTTTTCATGTGCTTTCAAGGCGATTCGAATCTACCTCCTGAAATCTGTTTCCTGCAATTCTGCCTTGCTTTCAAAGCCTCTTCGTTGCCTTCCCTTAATATATTTGTGGACGAGAGGTATCATTTAAAACTCTGCAGGTTTGTGAATTGCAGTGCCCCTGAGCTCCATTTTTCAACTCGCTTTTTTGGGAGCTGGCCGCAAAAGCGCAGGATTGCTTCAGGCCCTCTTCTGGTTCTGGGGGGCAGGCTGAGCTTGTGCTTGATTCTTCTTCCTGATGGGAAAATAGAGTGACCTGTGCCTGTCCCAACCCCTAGAGCTAGTCTCTCATTGGTTCCCCCTCTTCCCGTTCATCCTCAGGACAAATTGCAACCTGTACGGAACAGGAGGTTAAAGGTGCTGATTCTCCAAGGAGGGAGATGGCTAGTAAATCGGCTGGAATGGCGAACCCGAGCAAAGGAGATGAGAAATGAGGTGCGTTTTAGAAACCTTTCCCGATCACACGGTGTACCATCTTCTGGGTTTCTCATGCCTGTTTTCTACGTAGGAAGATGCCCTTGAACCTGGAGATTTGGGACCCATGGGATGGGTACCATGCAGTATTACTTGAAAGGGTCTGCGTTGGCTCACCCAACCTCACCGAACCTCTCAGCCCCAAGAGTGTCCACCCTTATGTCTCAATCAGCTGTGGGTCTAGATATGGTCAATCCAGGTTGCATCACAGCCCCTGAACGAATTTTGTAAGAATTTCTCTCTCTTTCACTGTCTTTGTTTCACGGGTTTTGAAAAGTAATTTATTTTTATAATGGGGTTTAGCTGCTTTTCACGGCTGTGTTTATGCCGCTTTACACCCCCTTGACTCACTTACAGAGAGATATCAATACATAGGTTTGAAGATTCTTACTAGTCAGATATATTCTTGTGCAGTGAATAGGGGGTGTTGAGTCCAGTTCACTGAAAAAGGAATAGGTCTTGTCTCTTACATATTGGGTTTATGGAACGGTATCTGAGCTAATTTGAAACCCTTGTTTTATGCATCACCCCACCTCACCTTTCCCGTTCAGCAGCCATAGTGTGTTTCCTAAACGTGGGACTCTGTTCTGTTTTGCAATTCAGTTCAAGTGTAGCGGTTTTTACATTCCCTCTCTAAGTGATATCTTATGATAAGTGTCTTTTTCTGTGTGACTTATTTCACTTAGAATCGTCGTACCTAAATCCACTCATCGTGCTGCTACTAGCCTTATGACGTTGATTTCATGGCTGAGTGATATTCCATTGTACATGAGGACCACAACTTCTTTATCCATTTTTCGCTTTCCTAGGATATTTAAGGTGTAATGAAGTGGGGGTTCTTGTCAACAGAGCAGCCCTAAACTTTGGGGTGCCTGTGTCTTGCTGATTTTTAGTTTTCCCAATTTATACGCCCATGAGTGGAAGTGCCCTATGCTCTCCAAGCTGTGTTTTTAGATGTTTCAGAACACACCGTACACTTCTCCGGAGTGCCTGTTGGCAATTTACATCCCACCCATCAGCGTAGCAAGGCTCCCATTTCTCCATGGCCGGTCCTGCATTTCTGGTTTGGACACTTTTTTCCCCATGGCCCTTTTGCCCGCTGGGAAGCGAGACTTCTTTGGAGCGCTGATTGGCCTTTCCAGGTTGCTTGCTTGGCCAAAAAGGGCGTATGCGTTTTTTCCTGAATATATTCAGGAAAAAACGCATACGCCCTTTTTGGCCAAGGGCATCATTGTCCACGTTTTGCCGCTTTTCATGTGCTTTCAAGGCGATTCGAATCTACCTCCTGAAATCTGTTTCCTGCAATTCTGCCTTGCTTTCAAAGCCTCTTCGTTGCCTTCCCTTAATATATTTGTGGACGAGAGGTATCATTTAAAACTCTGCAGGTTTGTGAATTGCAGTGCCCCTGAGCTCCATTTTTCAACTCGCTTTTTTGGGAGCTGGCCGCAAAAGCGCAGGATTGCTTCAGGCCCTCTTCTGGTTCTGGGGGGCAGGCTGAGCTTGTGCTTGATTCTTCTTCCTGATGGGAAAATAGAGTGACCTGTGCCTGTCCCAACCCCTAGAGCTAGTCTCTCATTGGTTCCCCCTCTTCCCGTTCATCCTCAGGACAAATTGCAACCTGTACGGAACAGGAGGTTAAAGGTGCTTATTCTCCAAGGAGGGAGATGGCTAGTAAATCGGCTGGAATGGCGAACCCGAGCAAAGGAGATGAGAAATGAGGTGCGTTTTAGAAACCTTTCCCGATCACACGGTGTACCATCTTCTGGGTTTCTCATGCCTGTTTTCGACGTAGGAAGATGCCCTTGAACCTGGAGATTTGGGACCCATGGGATGGGTTCCATGCAGTATTACTTGAAAGGGTCTGCGTTGGCTCACCCAACCTCACCGAACCTCTCAGCCCCAAGAGTGTCCACCCTTATGTCTCAATCAGCTGTGGGTCTAGATATGGTCAATCCAGGTTGCATCACAGCCCGTGAACGAATTTTGTAAGAATTTCTCTCGCTTTCACTGTCTTTGTTTCAAGGGTTTTGAAAAGTAATTTATTTTTATAATGGGGTTTAGCTGCTTATCACGGCTGTGTTTATGCCGCTTTACACCCCCTTGACTCACTTACAGAGAGATATCAATACATAGGTTTGAAGATTCTTACTAGTCAGATATATTCTTGTGCGGTGAATAGGGGGTGTTGAGTCCAGTTCACTGAAAAAGGAATAGGTCTTGTCTCTTACATATTGGGATTATGGAACGGTATCAGAGCTAATTTGAAACCCTTGTTTTATTCATCACCCCACCTCACCTTTCCCGTTCAGCAGCCATAGTGTGTTTCCTAAACGTGTGACTCTGTTCTGTTTTGCAATTCAGTTCAAGTGTAGCGGTTTTTACATTCCCTCTCTAAGTGATATCTTATGATAAGTTTCTTTTTCTGTGTGACTTATTTCACTTAGAATCGTCGTACCTAAATCCACTCATCGTGCTGCTACTAGCCTTATGACGTTGATTTCATGGCTGAGTGATATTCCATTGTACATGAGGACCACAAGTTCTTTAACCATTTTTCTCTTTCCTAGGATATTTAAGGTGTAATGAAGTGGGGGTTCTTGTCAACAGAGCAGCCCTAAACTTTGGGGTGCCTGTGTCTTGCTGATTTTTACTTTTCCCAATTTATACGCCCATGAGTGGAAGTGCCCTATGCTCTCCAAGCTGTGTTTTTAGATGTTTCAGAACACACCATACACTTCTCCGGAGTGCCTGTTGGCAATTTACATCCCACCCATCAGCGTAGCAAGGCTCCCATTTCTCCATGGCCGGTCCTGCATTTCTGGTTTGGACACTTTTTTCCCCATGGCCCTTTTGCCCGCTGGGAAGTGAGACTTCTTTGGAGCGCTGATTGGCCTTTCCAGGTTGCTTGGTTGGCCAAAAAGGGCGTATGCGTTTTTTCCTGAATATATTCAGGAAAAAACGCATACGCCCTTTTTGGCCAAGGGCATCATTGTCCACGTTTTGCCGCTTTTCATGTGCTTTCAAGGCGATTCGAATCTACCTCCTGAAATCTGTTTCCTGCAATTCTGCCTTGCTTTCAAAGCCTGTTCGTTGCCTTCCCTTAATATATTTGTGGACGAGAGGTATCATTTAAAACTCTGCAGGTTTGTGAATTGCAGTGCCCCTGAGCTCCATTTTTCAACTCGCTTTTTTGGGAGCTGGCCGCAAAAGCGCAGGATTGCTTCAGGCCCTCTTCTGGTTCTGGGGGGCAGGCTGAGCTTGTGCTTGATTCTTCTTCCTGATGGGAAAATAGAGTGACCTGTGCCTGTCCCAACCCCTAGAGCTAGTCTCTCATTGGTTCGCCCTCTTCCCGTTCATCCTCAGGACAAATTGCAACCTGTACGGAACAGGAGGTTAAAGGTGCTGATTCTCCAAGGAGGGAGATGGCTAGTAAATCGGCTGGAATGGCGAACCCGAGCAAAGGAGATGAGAAATGAGGTGCGTTTTAGAAACCTTTCCCGATCACACGGTGTACCATCTTCTGGGTTTCTCATGCCTGTTTTCGACGTAGGAAGATGCCCTTGAACCTGGAGATTTGGGACCCATGGGATGGGTACCATGCAGTATTACTTGAAAGGGTCTGCGTTGGCTCACCCAACCTCACCGAACCTCTCAGCCCCAAGAGTGTCCACCCTTATGTCTCAATCAGCTGTGGGTCTAGATATGGTCAATCCAGGTTGCATCACAGCCCCTGAACGAATTTTGTAAGAATTTCTCTCTCTTTCACTGTCTTTGTTTCACGGGTTTTGAAAAGTAATTTATTTTTATAATGGGGTTTAGCTGCTTTTCACGGCTGTGTTTATGCCGCTTTACACCCCCTTGACTCACTTACAGAGAGATATCAATACATAGGTTTGAAGATTCTTACTAGTCAGATATATTCTTGTGCGGTGAATAGGGGGTGTTGAGTCCAGTTCACTGAAAAAGGAATAGGTCTTGTCTCTTACATATTGGGTTTATGGAACGGTATCTGAGCTAATTTGAAACCCTTGTTTTATGCATCACCCCACCTCACCTTTCCCGTTCAGCAGCCATAGTGTGTTTCCTAAACGTGGGACTCTGTTCTGTTTTGTAATTCAGGTCAAGTGTAGCGGTTTTTACATTCCCTCTCTAAGTGATATCTTAGGATAAGTGTCTTTTTCTGTGTGACTTATTTCACTTAGAATCGTCGTACCTAAATCCACTCATCGTGCTGCTACTAGCCTTATGACGTGGATTTCATGGCTGAGTGATATTCCATTGTACATGAGGACCACAACTTCTTTATCCATTTTTCGCTTTCCTAGGATATTTAAGGTGTAATGAAGTGGGGGTTCTTGTCAACAGAGCAGCCCTAAACTTTGGGGTGCCTGTGTCTTGCTGATTTTTAGTTTTCCCAATTTATACGCCCATGAGTGGAAGTGCCCTATGCTCTCCAAGCTGTGTTTTTAGATGTTTCAGAACACACCGTACACTTCTCCGGAGTGCCTGTTGGCAATTTACATCCCACCCATCAGCGTATCAAGGCTCCCATTTCTCCATGGCCGGTCCTGCATTTCTGGTTTGGACACTTTTTTCCCCATGGCCCTTTTGCCCGCTGGGAAGCGAGACTTCTTTGGAGCGCTGATTGGCCTTTCCAGGTTGCTTGGTTGGCCAAAAAGGGCGTATGCGTTTTTTCCTGAATATATTCAGGAAAAAACGCATACGCCCTTTTTGGCCAAGGGCTTCATTGTCCACGTTTTGCCTCTTTTCATGTGCTTTCAAGGCGATTCGAATCTACCTCCTGAAATCTGTTTCCTGCAATTCTGCCTTGCTTTCAAAGCCTCTTCGTTGCCTTCCCTTAATATATTTGTGGACGAGAGGTATCATTTAAAACTCTGCAGGTTTGTGAATTGCAGTGCCCCTGAGCTCCATTTTTCAACTCGCTTTTTTGGGAGCTGGCCGCAAAAGCGCAGGATTGCTTCAGGCCCTCTTCTGGTTCTGGGGGGCAGGCTGAGCTTGTGCTTGATTCTTCTTCCTGATGGGAAAATAGAGTGACCTGTGCCTGTCCCAACCCCTAGAGCTAGTCTCTCATTGGTTCCCCCTCTTCCCGTTCATCCTCAGGACAAATTGCAACCTGTACGGAACAGGAGGTTAAAGGTGCTGATTCTCCAAGGAGGGAGATGGCTAGTAAATCGGCTGGAATGGCGAACCCGAGCAAAGGAGATGAGAAATGAGGTGCGTTTTAGAAACCTTTCCCGATCACACGGTGTACCATCTTCTGGGTTTCTCATGCCTGTTTTCGACGTAGGAAGATGCCCTTGAACCTGGAGATTTGGGACCCATGGGATGGGTTCCATGCAGTATTACTTGAAAGGGTCTGCGTTGGCTCACCCAACCTCACCGAACCTCTCAGCCCCAAGAGTGTCCACCCTTATGTCTCAATCAGCTGTGGGTCTAGATATGGTCAATCCAGGTTGCATCACAGCCCGTGAACGAATTTTGTAAGAATTTCTCTCGCTTTCACTGTCTTTGTTTCACGGGTTTTGAAAAGTAATTTATTTTTATAATGGGGTTTAGCTGCTTTTCACGGCTGTGTTTATGCCGCTTTACACCCCCTTGACTCACTTACAGAGAGATATCAATACATAGGTTTGAAGATTCTTACTAGTCAGATATATTCTTGTGCGGTGAATAGGGGGTGTTGAGTCCAGTTCACTGAAAAAGGAATAGGTCTTGTCTCTTACATATTGGGATTATGGAACGGTATCGGAGCTAATTTGAAACCCTTGTTTTGTTCATCACCCCACCTCACCTTTCCCGTTCAGCAGCCATAGTGTGTTTCCTAAACGTGTGACTCTGTTCTGTTTTGCAATTCAGTTCAAGTGTAGCGGTTTTTACATTCCCTCTCTAAGTGATATCTTATGATAAGTTTCTTTTTCTGTGTGACTTATTTCACTTAGAATCGTCGTACCTAAATCCACTCATCGTGCTGCTACTAGCCTTATGACGTGGATTTCATGGCTGAGTGATATTCCATTGTACATGAGGACCACAAGTTCTTTAACCATTTTTCTCTTTCCTAGGATATTTAAGGTGTAATGAAGTGGGGGTTCTTGTCAACAGAGCAGCCCTAAACTTTGGGGTGCCTGTGTCTTGCTGATTTTTACTTTTCCCAAATTATACGCCCATGAGTGGAAGTGCCCTATGCTCTCCAAGCTGTGTTTTTAGATGTTTCAGAACACACCGTACACTTCTCCGGAGTGCCTGTTGGCAATTTACATCCCACCCATCAGCGCAGCAAGGCTCCCATTTCTCCATGGCCGGTCCTGCATTTCTGGTTTGGACACTTTTTTCCCCATGGCCCTTTTGCCCGCTGGGAAGTGAGACTTCTTTGGAGCGCTGATTGGCCTTTCCAGGTTGCTTGGTTGGCCAAAAAGGGCGTATGCGTTTTTTCCTGAATATATTCAGGAAAAAACGCATACGCCCTTTTTGGCCAAGGGCATCATTGTCCACGTTTTGCCGCTTTTCATGTGCTTTCAAGGCGATTCGAATCTACCTCCTGAAATCTGTTTCCTGCAATTCTGCCTTGCTTTCAAAGCCTCTTCGTTGCCTTCCCTTAATATATTTGTGGACGAGACGTATCATTTAAAACTCTGCAGGTTTGTGAATTGCAGTGCCCCTGAGCTCCATTTTTCAACTCGCTTTTTTGGGAGCTGGCCGCAAAAGCGCAGGATTGCTTCAGGCCCTCTTCTGGTTCTGGGGGGCAGGCTGAGCTTGTGCTTGATTCTTCTTCCTGATGGGAAAATAGAGTGACCTGTGCCTGTCCCAACCCCTAGAGCTAGTCTCTCATTGGTTCGCCCTCTTCCCGTTCATCCTCAGGACAAATTGCAACCTGTACGGAACAGGAGGTTAAAGGTGCTGATTCTCCAAGGAGGGAGATGGCTAGTAAATCGGCTGGAATGGCGAACCCGAGCAAAGGAGATGAGAAATGAGGTGCGTTTTAGAAACCTTTCCCGATCACACGGTGTACCATCTTCTGGGTTTCTCATGCCTGTTTTCGACGTAGGAAGATGCCCTTGAACCTGGAGATTTGGGACCCATGGGATGGGTACCATGCAGTATTACTTGAAAGGGTCTGCGTTGGCTCACCCAACCTCACCGAACCTCTCAGCCCCAAGAGTGTCCACCCTTATGTCTCAATGAGCTGTGGGTCTAGATATGGTCAATCCAGGTTGCATCACAGCCCCTGAACGAATTTTGTAAGAATTTCTCTCTCTTTCACTGTCTTTGTTTCACGGGTTTTGAAAAGTAATTTATTTTTATAATGGGGTTTAGCTGCTTTTCACGGCTGTGTTTATGCCGCTTTACACCCCCTTGACTCACTTACAGAGAGATATCAATACATAGGTTTGAAGATTCTTACTAGTCAGATATATTCTTGTGCGGTGAATAGGGGGTGTTGAGTCCAGTTCACTGAAAAAGGAATAGGTCTTGTCTCTTACATATTGGGTTTATGGAACGGTATCTGAGCTAATTTGAAACCCTTGTTTTATGCATCACCCCACCTCACCTTTCCCGTTCAGCAGCCATAGTGTGTTTCCTAAACGTGGGACTCTGTTCTGTTTTGTAATTCAGGTCAAGTGTAGCGGTTTTTACATTCCCTCTCTAAGTGATATCTTAGGATAAGTGTCTTTTTCTGTGTGACTTATTTCACTTAGAATCGTCGTACCTAAATCCACTCATCGTGCTGCTACTAGCCTTATGACGTGGATTTCATGGCTGAGTGATATTCCATTGTACATGAGGACCACAACTTCTTTATCCATTTTTCGCTTTCCTAGGATATTTAAGGTGTAATGAAGTGGGGGTTCTTGTCAACAGAGCAGCCCTAAACTTTGGGGTGCCTGTGTCTTGCTGATTTTTACTTTTCCCAATTTATACGCCCATGAGTGGAAGTGCCCTATGCTCTCCAAGCTGTGTTTTTAGATGTTTCAGAACACACCGTACACTTCTCCGGAGTGCCTGTTGGCAATTTACATCCCACCCATCAGCGTAGCAAGGCTCCCATTTCTCCATGGCCGGTCCTGCATTTCTGGTTTGGACACTTTTTTCCCCATGGCCCTTTTGCCCGCTGGGAAGTGAGACTTCTTTGGAGCGCTGATTGGCCTTTCCAGGTTGCTTGGTTGGCCAAAAAGGGCGTATGCGTTTTTTCCTGAATATATTCAGGAAAAAACGCATACGCCCTTTTTGGCCAAGGGCATCATTGTCCACGTTTTGCCGCTTTTCATGTGCTTTCAAGGCGATTCGAATCTACCTCCTGAAATCTGTTTCCTGCAATTCTGCCTTGCTTTCAAAGCCTGTTCGTTGCCTTCCCTTAATATATTTGTGGACGAGAGGTATCATTTAAAACTCTGCAGGTTTGTGAATTGCAGTGCCCCTGAGCTCCATTTTTCAACTCGCTTTTTTGGGAGCTGGCCGCAAAAGCGCAGGATTGCTTCAGGCCCTCTTCTGGTTCTGGGGGGCAGGCTGAGCTTGTGCTTGATTCTTCTTCCTGATGGGAAAATAGAGTGACCTGTGCCTGTCCCAACCCCTAGAGCTAGTCTCTCATTGGTTCGCCCTCTTCCCGTTCATCCTCAGGACAAATTGCAACCTGTACGGAACAGGAGGTTAAAGGTGCTGATTCTCCAAGGAGGGAGATGGCTAGTAAATCGGCTGGAATGGCGAACCCGAGCAAAGGAGATGAGAAATGAGGTGCGTTTTAGAAACCTTTCCCGATCACACGGTGTACCATCTTCTGGGTTTCTCATGCCTGTTTTCGACGTAGGAAGATGCCCTTGAACCTGGAGATTTGGGACCCATGGGATGGGTACCATGCAGTATTACTTGAAAGGGTCTGCGTTGGCTCACCCAACCTCACCGAACCTCTCAGCCCCAAGAGTGTCCACCCTTATGTCTCAATCAGCTGTGGGTCTAGATATGGTCAATCCAGGTTGCATCACAGCCCCTGAACGAATTTTGTAAGAATTTCTCTCTCTTTCACTGTCTTTGTTTCACGGGTTTTGAAAAGTAATTTATTTTTATAATGGGGTTTAGCTGCTTTTCACGGCTGTGTTTATGCCGCTTTACACCCCCTTGACTCACTTACAGAGAGATATCAATACATAGGTTTGAAGATTCTTACTAGTCAGATATATTCTTGTGCGGTGAATAGGGGGTGTTGAGTCCAGTTCACTGAAAAAGGAATAGGTCTTGTCTCTTACATATTGGGTTTATGGAACGGTATCTGAGCTAATTTGAAACCCTTGTTTTATGCATCACCCCACCTCACCTTTCCCGTTCAGCAGCCATAGTGTGTTTCCTAAACGTGGGACTCTGTTCTGTTTTGCAATTCAGGTCAAGTGTAGCGGTTTTTACATTCCCTCTCTAAGTGATATCTTAGGATAAGTGTCTTTTTCTGTGTGACTTATTTCACTTAGAATCGTCGTACCTAAATCCACTCATCGTGCTGCTACTAGCCTTATGACGTGGATTTCATGGCTGAGTGATATTCCATTATACATGAGGACCACAACTTCTTTATCCATTTTTCGCTTTCCTAGGATATTTAAGGTGTAATGAAGTGGGGGTTCTTGTCAACAGAGCAGCCCTAAACTTTGGGGTGCCTGTGTCTTGCTGATTTTTAGTTTTCCCAATTTATACGCCCATGAGTGGAAGTGCCCTATGCTCTCCAAGCTGTGTTTTTAGATGTTTCAGAACACACCGTACACTTCTCCGGAGTGCCTGTTGGCAATTTACATCCCACCCATCAGCGTAGCAAGGCTCCCATTTCTCCATGGCCGGTCCTGCATTTCTGGTTTGGACACTTTTTTCCCCATGGCCCTTTTGCCCGCTGGGAAGCGAGACTTCTTTGGAGCGCTGATTGGCCTTTCCAGGTTGCTTGGTTGGCCAAAAAGGGCGTATGCGTTTTTTCCTGAATATATTCAGGAAAAAACGCATACGCCCTTTTTGGCCAAGGGCATCATTGTCCACGTTTTGCCGCTTTTCATGTGCTTTCAAGGCGATTCGAATCTACCTCCTGAAATCTGTTTCCTGCAATTCTGCCTTGCTTTCAAAGCCTCTTCGTTGCCTTCCCTTAATATATTTGTGGACGAGAGGTATCATTTAAAACTCTGCAGGTTTGTGAATTGCAGTGCCCCTGAGCTCCATTTTTCAACTCGCTTTTTTGGGAGCTGGCCGCAAAAGCGCAGGATTGCTTCAGGCCCTCTTCTGGTTCTGGGGGGCAGGCTGAGCTTGTGCTTGATTCTTCTTCCTGATGGGAAAATAGAGTGACCTGTGCCTGTCCCAACCCCTAGAGCTAGTCTCTCATTGGTTCCCCCTCTTCCCGTTCATCCTCAGGACAAATTGCAACCTGTACGGAACAGGAGGTTAAAGGTGCTGATTCTCCAAGGAGGGAGATGGCTAGTAAATCGGCTGGAATGGCGAACCCGAGCAAAGGAGATGAGAAATGAGGTGCGTTTTAGAAACCTTTCCCGATCACACGGTGTACCATCTTCTGGGTTTCTCATGCCTGTTTTCGACGTAGGAAGATGCCCTTGAACCTGGAGATTTGGGACCCATGGGATGGGTTCCATGCAGTATTACTTGAAAGGGTCTGCGTTGGCTCACCCAACCTCACCGAACCTCTCAGCCCCAAGAGTGTCCACCCTTATGTCTCAATCAGCTGTGGGTCTAGATATGGTCAATCCAGGTTGCATCACAGCCCGTGAACGAATTTTGTAAGAATTTCTCTCGCTTTCACTGTCTTTGTTTCACGGGTTTTGAAAAGTAATTTATTTTTATAATGGGGTTTAGCTGCTTTTCACGGCTGTGTTTATGCCGCTTTACACCCCCTTGACTCACTTACAGAGAGATATCAATACATAGGTTTGAAGATTCTTACTAGTCAGATATATTCTTGTGCGGTGAATAGGGGGTGTTGAGTCCAGTTCACTGAAAAAGGAATAGGTCTTGTCTCTTACATATTGGGATTATGGAACGGTATCGGAGCTAATTTGAAACCCTTGTTTTGTTCATCACCCCACCTCACCTTTCCCGTTCAGCAGCCATAGTGTGTTTCCTAAACGTGTGACTCTGTTCTGTTTTGCAATTCAGTTCAAGTGTAGCGGTTTTTACATTCCCTCTCTAAGTGATATCTTATGATAAGTTTCTTTTTCTGTGTGACTTATTTCACTTAGAATCGTCGTACCTAAATCCACTCATCGTGCTGCTACTAGCCTTATGACGTTGATTTCATGGCTGAGTGATATTCCATTGTACATGAGGACCACAAGTTCTTTAACCATTTTTCTCTTTCCTAGGATATTTAAGGTGTAATGAAGTGGGGGTTCTTGTCAACAGAGCAGCCCTAAACTTTGGGGTGCCTGTGTCTTGCTGATTTTTACTTTTCCCAAATTATACGCCCATGAGTGGAAGTGCCCTATGCTCTCCAAGCTGTGTTTTTAGATGTTTCAGAACACACCGTACACTTCTCCGGAGTGCCTGTTGGCAATTTACATCCCACCCATCAGCGTAGCAAGGCTCCCATTTCTCCATGGCCGGTCCTGCATTTCTGGTTTGGACACTTTTTTCCCCATGGCCCTTTTGCCCGCTGGGAAGTGAGACTTCTTTGGAGCGCTGATTGGCCTTTCCAGGTTGCTTGGTTGGCCAAAAAGGGCGTATGCGTTTTTTCCTGAATATATTCAGGAAAAAACGCATACGCCCTTTTTGGCCAAGGGCATCATTGTCCACGTTTTGCCGCTTTTCATGTGCTTTCAAGGCGATTCGAATCTACCTCCTGAAATCTGTTTCCTGCAATTCTGCCTTGCTTTCAAAGCCTGTTCGTTGCCTTCCCTTAATATATTTGTGGACGAGAGGTATCATTTAAAACTCTGCAGGTTTGTGAATTGCAGTGCCCCTGAGCTCCATTTTTCAACTCGCTTTTTTGGGAGCTGGCCGCAAAAGCGCAGGATTGCTTCAGGCCCTCTTCTGGTTCTGGGGGGCAGGCTGAGCTTGTGCTTGATTCTTCTTCCTGATGGGAAAATAGAGTGACCTGTGCCTGTCCCAACCCCTAGAGCTAGTCTCTCATTGGTTCGCCCTCTTCCCGTTCATCCTCAGGACAAATTGCAACCTGTACGGAACAGGAGGTTAAAGGTGCTGATTCTCCAAGGAGGGAGATGGCTAGTAAATCGGCTGGAATGGCGAACCCGAGCAAAGGAGATGAGAAATGAGGTGCGTTTTAGAAACCTTTCCCGATCACACGGTGTACCATCTTCTGGGTTTCTCATGCCTGTTTTCGACGTAGGAAGATGCCCTTGAACCTGGAGATTTGGGACCCATGGGATGGGTACCATGCAGTATTACTTGAAAGGGTCTGCGTTGGCTCACCCAACCTCACCGAACCTCTCAGCCCCAAGAGTGTCCACCCTTATGTCTCAATCAGCTGTGGGTCTAGATATGGTCAATCCAGGTTGCATCACAGCCCCTGAACGAATTTTGTAAGAATTTCTCTCTCTTTCACTGTCTTTGTTTCACGGGTTTTGAAAAGTAATTTATTTTTATAATGGGGTTTAGCTGCTTTTCACGGCTGTGTTTATGCCGCTTTACACCCCCTTGACTCACTTACAGAGAGATATCAATACATAGGTTTGAAGATTCTTACTAGTCAGATATATTCTTGTGCGGTGAATAGGGGGTGTTGAGTCCAGTTCACTGAAAAAGGAATAGGTCTTGTCTCTTACATATTGGGTTTATGGAACGGTATCTGAGCTAATTTGAAACCCTTGTTTTATGCATCACCCCACCTCACCTTTCCCGTTCAGCAGCCATAGTGTGTTTCCTAAACGTGGGACTCTGTTCTGTTTTGTAATTCAGGTCAAGTGTAGCGGTTTTTACATTCCCTCTCTAAGTGATATCTTAGGATAAGTGTCTTTTTCTGTGTGACTTATTTCACTTAGAATCGTCGTACCTAAATCCACTCATCGTGCTGCTACTAGCCTTATGACGTGGATTTCATGGCTGAGTGATATTCCATTGTACATGAGGACCACAACTTCTTTATCCATTTTTCGCTTTCCTAGGATATTTAAGGTGTAATGAAGTGGGGGTTCTTGTCAACAGAGCAGCCCTAAACTTTGGGGTGCCTGTGTCTTGCTGATTTTTAGTTTTCCCAATTTATACGCCCATGAGTGGAAGTGCCCTATGCTCTCCAAGCTGTGTTTTTAGATGTTTCAGAACACACCGTACACTTCTCCGGAGTGCCTGTTGGCAATTTACATCCCACCCATCAGCGTAGCAAGGCTCCCATTTCTCCATGGCCGGTCCTGCATTTCTGGTTTGGACACTTTTTTCCGCATGGCCCTTTTGCCCGCTGGGAAGCGAGACTTCTTTGGAGCGCTGATTGGCCTTTCCAGGTTGCTTGGTTGGCCAAAAAGGGCGTATGCGTTTTTTCCTGAATATATTCAGGAAAAAACGCATACGCCCTTTTTGGCCAAGGGCATCATTGTCCACGTTTTGCCGCTTTTCATGTGCTTTCAAGGCGATTCGAATCTACCTCCTGAAATCTGTTTCCTGCAATTCTGCCTTGCTTTCAAAGCCTCTTCGTTGCCTTCCCTTAATATATTTGTGGACGAGAGGTATCATTTAAAACTCTGCAGGTTTGTGAATTGCAGTGCCCCTGAGCTCCATTTTTCAACTCGCTTTTTTGGGAGCTGGCCGCAAAAGCGCAGGATTGCTTCAGGCCCTCTTCTGGTTCTGGGGGGCAGGCTGAGCTTGTGCTTGATTCTTCTTCCTGATGGGAAAATAGAGTGACCTGTGCCTGTCCCAACCCCTAGAGCTAGTCTCTCATTGGTTCCCCCTCTTCCCGTTCATCCTCAGGACAAATTGCAACCTGTACGGAACAGGAGGTTAAAGGTGCTGATTCTCCAAGGAGGGAGATGGCTAGTAAATCGGCTGGAATGGCGAACCCGAGCAAAGGAGATGAGAAATGAGGTGCGTTTTAGAAACCTTTCCCGATCACACGGTGTACCATCTTCTGGGTTTCTCATGCCTGTTTTCGACGTAGGAAGATGCCCTTGAACCTGGAGATTTGGGACCCATGGGATGGGTTCCATGCAGTATTACTTGAAAGGGTCTGCGTTGGCTCACCCAACCTCACCGAACCTCTCAGCCCCAAGAGTGTCCACCCTTATGTCTCAATCAGCTGTGGGTCTAGATATGGTCAATCCAGGTTGCATCACAGCCCGTGAACGAATTTTGTAAGAATTTCTCTCGCTTTCACTGTCTTTGTTTCACGGGTTTTGAAAAGTAATTTATTTTTATAATGGGGTTTAGCTGCTTTTCACGGCTGTGTTTATGCCGCTTTACACCCCCTTGACTCACTTACAGAGAGATATCAATACATAGGTTTGAAGATTCTTACTAGTCAGATATATTCTTGTGCGGTGAATAGGGGGTGTTGAGTCCAGTTCACTGAAAAAGGAATAGGTCTTGTCTCTTACATATTGGGATTATGGAACGGTATCGGAGCTAATTTGAAACCCTTGTTTTGTTCATCACCCCACCTCACCTTTCCCGTTCAGCAGCCATAGTGTGTTTCCTAAACGTGGGACTCTGTTCTGTTTTGCAATTCAGGTCAAGTGTAGCGGTTTTTACATTCCCTCTCTAAGTGATATCTTAGGATAAGTGTCTTTTTCTGTGTGACTTATTTCACTTAGAATCGTCGTACCTAAATCCACTCATCGTGCTGCTACTAGCCTTATGACGTGGATTTCATGGCTGAGTGATATTCCATTATACATGAGGACCACAACTTCTTTATCCATTTTTCGCTTTCCTAGGATATTTAAGGTGTAATGAAGTGGGGGTTCTTGTCAACAGAGCAGCCCTAAACTTTGGGGTGCCTGTGTCTTGCTGATTTTTACTTTTCCCAATTTATACGCCCATGAGTGGAAGTGCCCTATGCTCTCCAAGCTGTGTTTTTAGATGTTTCAGAACACACCGTACACTTCTCCGGAGTGCCTGTTGGCAATTTACATCCCACCCATCAGCGTAGCAAGGCTCCCATTTCTCCATGGCCGGTCCTGCATTTCTGGTTTGGACACTTTTTTCCCCATGGCCCTTTTGCCCGCTGGGAAGCGAGACTTCTTTGGAGCGCTGATTGGCCTTTCCAGGTTGCTTGGTTGGCCAAAAAGGGCGTATGCGTTTTTTCCTGAATATATTCAGGAAAAAACGCATACGCCCTTTTTGGCCAAGGGCATCATTGTCCACGTTTTGCCGCTTTTCATGTGCTTTCAAGGCGATTCGAATCTACCTCCTGAAATCTGTTTCCTGCAATTCTGCCTTGCTTTCAAAGCCTCTTCGTTGCCTTCCCTTAATATATTTGTGGACGAGAGGTATCATTTAAAACTCTGCAGGTTTGTGAATTGCAGTGCCCCTGAGCTCCATTTTTCAACTCGCTTTTTTGGGAGCTGGCCGCAAAAGCGCAGGATTGCTTCAGGCCCTCTTCTGGTTCTGGGGGGCAGGCTGAGCTTGTGCTTGATTCTTCTTCCTGATGGGAAAATAGAGTGACCTGTGCCTGTCCCAACCCCTAGAGCTAGTCTCTCATTGGTTCCCCCTCTTCCCGTTCATCCTCAGGACAAATTGCAACCTGTACGGAACAGGAGGTTAAAGGTGCTGATTCTCCAAGGAGGGAGATGGCTAGTAAATCGGCTGGAATGGCGAACCCGAGCAAAGGAGATGAGAAATGAGGTGCGTTTTAGAAACCTTTCCCGATCACACGGTGTACCATCTTCTGGGTTTCTCATGCCTGTTTTCGACGTAGGAAGATGCCCTTGAACCTGGAGATTTGGGACCCATGGGATGGGTTCCATGCAGTATTACTTGAAAGGGTCTGCGTTGGCTCACCCAACCTCACCGAACCTCTCAGCCCCAAGAGTGTCCACCCTTATGTCTCAATCAGCTGTGGGTCTAGATATGGTCAATCCAGGTTGCATCACAGCCCGTGAACGAATTTTGTAAGAATTTCTCTCGCTTTCACTGTCTTTGTTTCACGGGTTTTGAAAAGTAATTTATTTTTATAATGGGGTTTAGCTGCTTTTCACGGCTGTGTTTATGCCGCTTTACACCCCCTTGACTCACTTACAGAGAGATATCAATACATAGGTTTGAAGATTCTTACTAGTCAGATATATTCTTGTGCGGTGAATAGGGGGTGTTGAGTCCAGTTCACTGAAAAAGGAATAGGTCTTGTCTCTTACATATTGGGATTATGGAACGGTATCTGAGCTAATTTGAAACCCTTGTTTTATGCATCACCCGACCTCACCTTTCCCGTTCAGCAGCCATAGTGTGTTTCCTAAACGTGGGACTCTGTTCTGTTTTGCAATTCAGTTCAAGTGTAGCGGTTTTTACATTCCCTCTCTAAGTGATATCTTATGATAAGTGTCTTTTTCTGTGTGACTTATTTCACTTAGAATCGTCGTACCTAAATCCACTCATCGTGCTGCTACTAGCCTTATGACGTTGATTTCATGGCTGAGTGATATTCCATTGTACATGAGGACCACAACTTCTTTATCCATTTTTCGCTTTCCTAGGATATTTAAGGTGTAATGAAGTGGGGGTTCTTGTCAACAGAGCAGCCCTAAACTTTGGGGTGCCTGTGTCTTGCTGATTTTTACTTTTCCCAATTTATACGCCCATGAGTGGAAGTGCCCTATGCTCTCCAAGCTGTGTTTTTAGATGTTTCAGAACACACCGTACACTTCTCCGGAGTGCCTGTTGGCAATTTACATCCCACCCATCAGCGTAGCAAGGCTCCCATTTCTCCATGGCCGGTCCTGCATTTCTGGTTTGGACACTTTTTTCCCCATGGCCCTTTTGCCCGCTGGGAAGTGAGACTTCTTTGGAGCGCTGATTGGCCTTTCCAGGTTGCTTGGTTGGCCAAAAAGGGCGTATGCGTTTTTTCCTGAATATATTCAGGAAAAAACGCATACGCCCTTTTTGGCCAAGGGCATCATTGTCCACGTTTTGCCGCTTTTCATGTGCTTTCAAGGCGATTCGAATCTACCTCCTGAAATCTGTTTCCTGCAATTCTGCCTTGCTTTCAAAGCCTCTTCGTTGCCTTCCCTTAATATATTTGTGGACGAGAGGTATCATTTAAAACTCTGCAGGTTTGTGAATTGCAGTGCCCCTGAGCTCCATTTTTCAACTCGCTTTTTTGGGAGCTGGCCGCAAAAGCGCAGGATTGCTTCAGGCCCTCTTCTGGTTCTGGGGGGCAGGCTGAGCTTGTGCTTGATTCTTCTTCCTGATGGGAAAATAGAGTGACCTGTGCCTGTCCCAACCCCTAGAGCTAGTCTCTCATTGGTTCCCCCTCTTCCCGTTCATCCTCAGGACAAATTGCAACCTGTACGGAACAGGAGGTTAAAGGTGCTGATTCTCCAAGGAGGGAGATGGCTAGTAAATCGGCTGGAATGGCGAACCCGAGCAAAGGAGATGAGAAATGAGGTGCGTTTTAGAAACCTTTCCCGATCACACGGTGTACCATCTTCTGGGTTTCTCATGCCTGTTTTCGACGTAGGAAGATGCCCTTGAACCTGGAGATTTGGGACCCATGGGATGGGTTCCATGCAGTATTACTTGAAAGGGTCTGCGTTGGCTCACCCAACCTCACCGAACCTCTCAGCCCCAAGAGTGTCCACCCTTATGTCTCAATCAGCTGTGGGTCTAGATATGGTCAATCCAGGTTGCATCACAGCCCGTGAACGAATTTTGTAAGAATTTCTCTCGCTTTCACTGTCTTTGTTTCACGGGTTTTGAAAAGTAATTTATTTTTATAATGGGGTTTAGCTGCTTTTCACGGCTGTGTTTATGCCGCTTTACACCCCCTTGACTCACTTACAGAGAGATATCAATACATAGGTTTGAAGATTCTTACTAGTCAGATATATTCTTGTGCGGTGAATAGGGGGTGTTGAGTCCAGTTCACTGAAAAAGGAATAGGTCTTGTCTCTTACATATTGGGATTATGGAACGGTATCTGAGCTAATTTGAAACCCTTGTTTTATGCATCACCCGACCTCACCTTTCCCGTTCAGCAGCCATAGTGTGTTTCCTAAACGTGGGACTCTGTTCTGTTTTGCAATTCAGTTCAAGTGTAGCGGTTTTTACATTCCCTCTCTAAGTGATATCTTATGATAAGTGTCTTTTTCTGTGTGACTTATTTCACTTAGAATCGTCGTACCTAAATCCACTCATCGTGCTGCTACTAGCCTTATGACGTTGATTTCATGGCTGAGTGATATTCCATTGTACATGAGGACCACAACTTCTTTATCCATTTTTCGCTTTCCTAGGATATTTAAGGTGTAATGAAGTGGGGGTTCTTGTCAACAGAGCAGCCCTAAACTTTGGGGTGCCTGTGTCTTGCTGATTTTTACTTTTCCCAATTTATACGCCCATGAGTGGAAGTGCCCTATGCTCTCCAAGCTGTGTTTTTAGATGTTTCAGAACACACCGTACACTTCTCCGGAGTGCCTGTTGGCAATTTACATCCCACCCATCAGCGTAGCAAGGCTCCCATTTCTCCATGGCCGGTCCTGCATTTCTGGTTTGGACACTTTTTTCCCCATGGCCCTTTTGCCCGCTGGGAAGTGAGACTTCTTTGGAGCGCTGATTGGCCTTTCCAGGTTGCTTGGTTGGCCAAAAAGGGCGTATGCGTTTTTTCCTGAATATATTCAGGAAAAAACGCATACGCCCTTTTTGGCCAAGGGCATCATTGTCCACGTTTTGCCGCTTTTCATGTGCTTTCAAGGCGATTCGAATCTACCTCCTGAAATCTGTTTCCTGCAATTCTGCCTTGCTTTCAAAGCCTGTTCGTTGCCTTCCCTTAATATATTTGTGGACGAGAGGTATCATTTAAAACTCTGCAGGTTTGTGAATTGCAGTGCCCCTGAGCTCCATTTTTCAACTCGCTTTTTTGGGAGCTGGCCGCAAAAGCGCAGGATTGCTTCAGGCCCTCTTCTGGTTCTGGGGGGCAGGCTGAGCTTGTGCTTGATTCTTCTTCCTGATGGGAAAATAGAGTGACCTGTGCCTGTCCCAACCCCTAGAGCTAGTCTCTCATTGGTTCGCCCTCTTCCCGTTCATCCTCAGGACAAATTGCAACCTGTACGGAACAGGAGGTTAAAGGTGCTGATTCTCCAAGGAGGGAGATGGCTAGTAAATCGGCTGGAATGGCGAACCCGAGCAAAGGAGATGAGAAATGAGGTGCGTTTTAGAAACCTTTCCCGATCACACGGTGTACCATCTTCTGGGTTTCTCATGCCTGTTTTCGACGTAGGAAGATGCCCTTGAACCTGGAGATTTGGGACCCATGGGATGGGTACCATGCAGTATTACTTGAAAGGGTCTGCGTTGGCTCACCCAACCTCACCGAACCTCTCAGCCCCAAGAGTGTCCACCCTTATGTCTCAATCAGCTGTGGGTCTAGATATGGTCAATCCAGGTTGCATCACAGCCCCTGAACGAATTTTGTAAGAATTTCTCTCTCTTTCACTGTCTTTGTTTCACGGGTTTTGAAAAGTAATTTATTTTTATAATGGGGTTTAGCTGCTTTTCACGGCTGTGTTTATGCCGCTTTACACCCCCTTGACTCACTTACAGAGAGATATCAATACATAGGTTTGAAGATTCTTACTAGTCAGATATATTCTTGTGCGGTGAATAGGGGGTGTTGAGTCCAGTTCACTGAAAAAGGAATAGGTCTTGTCTCTTACATATTGGGTTTATGGAACGGTATCTGAGCTAATTTGAAACCCTTGTTTTATGCATCACCCCACCTCACCTTTCCCGTTCAGCAGCCATAGTGTGTTTCCTAAACGTGGGACTCTGTTCTGTTTTGCAATTCAGGTCAAGTGTAGCGGTTTTTACATTCCCTCTCTAAGTGATATCTTAGGATAAGTGTCTTTTTCTGTGTGACTTATTTCACTTAGAATCGTCGTACCTAAATCCACTCATCGTGCTGCTACTAGCCTTATGACGTGGATTTCATGGCTGAGTGATATTCCATTATACATGAGGACCACAACTTCTTTATCCATTTTTCGCTTTCCTAGGATATTTAAGGTGTAATGAAGTGGGGGTTCTTGTCAACAGAGCAGCCCTAAACTTTGGGGTGCCTGTGTCTTGCTGATTTTTAGTTTTCCCAATTTATACGCCCATGAGTGGAAGTGCCCTATGCTCTCCAAGCTGTGTTTTTAGATGTTTCAGAACACACCGTACACTTCTCCGGAGTGCCTGTTGGCAATTTACATCCCACCCATCAGCGTAGCAAGGCTCCCATTTCTCCATGGCCGGTCCTGCATTTCTGGTTTGGACACTTTTTTCCCCATGGCCCTTTTGCCCGCTGGGAAGCGAGACTTCTTTGGAGCGCTGATTGGCCTTTCCAGGTTGCTTGGTTGGCCAAAAAGGGCGTATGCGTTTTTTCCTGAATATATTCAGGAAAAAACGCATACGCCCTTTTTGGCCAAGGGCATCATTGTCCACGTTTTGCCGCTTTTCATGTGCTTTCAAGGCGATTCGAATCTACCTCCTGAAATCTGTTTCCTGCAATTCTGCCTTGCTTTCAAAGCCTCTTCGTTGCCTTCCCTTAATATATTTGTGGACGAGAGGTATCATTTAAAACTCTGCAGGTTTGTGAATTGCAGTGCCCCTGAGCTCCATTTTTCAACTCGCTTTTTTGGGAGCTGGCCGCAAAAGCGCAGGATTGCTTCAGGCCCTCTTCTGGTTCTGGGGGGCAGGCTGAGCTTGTGCTTGATTCTTCTTCCTGATGGGAAAATAGAGTGACCTGTGCCTGTCCCAACCCCTAGAGCTAGTCTCTCATTGGTTCCCCCTCTTCCCGTTCATCCTCAGGACAAATTGCAACCTGTACGGAACAGGAGGTTAAAGGTGCTGATTCTCCAAGGAGGGAGATGGCTAGTAAATCGGCTGGAATGGCGAACCCGAGCAAAGGAGATGAGAAATGAGGTGCGTTTTAGAAACCTTTCCCGATCACACGGTGTACCATCTTCTGGGTTTCTCATGCCTGTTTTCGACGTAGGAAGATGCCCTTGAACCTGGAGATTTGGGACCCATGGGATGGGTTCCATGCAGTATTACTTGAAAGGGTCTGCGTTGGCTCACCCAACCTCACCGAACCTCTCAGCCCCAAGAGTGTCCACCCTTATGTCTCAATCAGCTGTGGGTCTAGATATGGTCAATCCAGGTTGCATCACAGCCCGTGAACGAATTTTGTAAGAATTTCTCTCGCTTTCACTGTCTTTGTTTCACGGGTTTTGAAAAGTAATTTATTTTTATAATGGGGTTTAGCTGCTTTTCACGGCTGTGTTTATGCCGCTTTACACCCCCTTGACTCACTTACAGAGAGATATCAATACATAGGTTTGAAGATTCTTACTAGTCAGATATATTCTTGTGCGGTGAATAGGGGGTGTTGAGTCCAGTTCACTGAAAAAGGAATAGGTCTTGTCTCTTACATATTGGGATTATGGAACGGTATCGGAGCTAATTTGAAACCCTTGTTTTGTTCATCACCCCACCTCACCTTTCCCGTTCAGCAGCCATAGTGTGTTTCCTAAACGTGTGACTCTGTTCTGTTTTGCAATTCAGTTCAAGTGTAGCGGTTTTTACATTCCCTCTCTAAGTGATATCTTATGATAAGTTTCTTTTTCTGTGTGACTTATTTCACTTAGAATCGTCGTACCTAAATCCACTCATCGTGCTGCTACTAGCCTTATGACGTTGATTTCATGGCTGAGTGATATTCCATTGTACATGAGGACCACAAGTTCTTTAACCATTTTTCTCTTTCCTAGGATATTTAAGGTGTAATGAAGTGGGGGTTCTTGTCAACAGAGCAGCCCTAAACTTTGGGGTGCCTGTGTCTTGCTGATTTTTACTTTTCCCAATTTATACGCCCATGAGTGGAAGTGCCCTATGCTCTCCAAGCTGTGTTTTTAGATGTTTCAGAACACACCGTACACTTCTCCGGAGTGCCTGTTGGCAATTTACATCCCACCCATCAGCGTAGCAAGGCTCCCATTTCTCCATGGCCGGTCCTGCATTTCTGGTTTGGACACTTTTTTCCCCATGGCCCTTTTGCCCGCTGGGAAGTGAGACTTCTTTGGAGCGCTGATTGGCCTTTCCAGGTTGCTTGGTTGGCCAAAAAGGGCGTATGCGTTTTTTCCTGAATATATTCAGGAAAAAACGCATACGCCCTTTTTGGCCAAGGGCATCATTGTCCACGTTTTGCCGCTTTTCATGTGCTTTCAAGGCGATTCGAATCTACCTCCTGAAATCTGTTTCCTGCAATTCTGCCTTGCTTTCAAAGCCTCTTCGTTGCCTTCCCTTAATATATTTGTGGACGAGAGGTATCATTTAAAACTCTGCAGGTTTGTGAATTGCAGTGCCCCTGAGCTCCATTTTTCAACTCGCTTTTTTGGGAGCTGGCCGCAAAAGCGCAGGATTGCTTCAGGCCCTCTTCTGGTTCTGGGGGGCAGGCTGAGCTTGTGCTTGATTCTTCTTCCTGATGGGAAAATAGAGTGACCTGTGCCTGTCCCAACCCCTAGAGCTAGTCTCTCATTGGTTCGCCCTCTTCCCGTTCATCCTCAGGACAAATTGCAACCTGTACGGAACAGGAGGTTAAAGGTGCTGATTCTCCAAGGAGGGAGATGGCTAGTAAATCGGCTGGAATGGCGAACCCGAGCAAAGGAGATGAGAAATGAGGTGCGTTTTAGAAACCTTTCCCGATCACACGGTGTACCATCTTCTGGGTTTCTCATGCCTGTTTTCGACGTAGGAAGATGCCCTTGAACCTGGAGATTTGGGACCCATGGGATGGGTACCATGCAGTATTACTTGAAAGGGTCTGCGTTGGCTCACCCAACCTCACCGAACCTCTCAGCCCCAAGAGTGTCCACCCTTATGTCTCAATCAGCTGTGGGTCTAGATATGGTCAATCCAGGTTGCATCACAGCCCCTGAACGAATTTTGTCAGAATTTCTCTCTCTTTCACTGTCTTTGTTTCACGGGTTTTGAAAAGTAATTTATTTTTATAATGGGGTTTAGCTGCTTTTCACGGCTGTGTTTATGCCGCTTTACACCCCCTTGACTCACTTACAGAGAGATATCAATACATAGGTTTGAAGATTCTTACTAGTCAGATATATTCTTGTGCGGTGAATAGGGGGTGTTGAGTCCAGTTCACTGAAAAAGGAATAGGTCTTGTCTCTTACATATTGGGATTATGGAACGGTATCGGAGCTAATTTGAAACCCTTGTTTTGTTCATCACCCCACCTCACCTTTCCCGTTCAGCAGCCATAGTGTGTTTCCTAAACGTGTGACTCTGTTCTGTTTTGCAATTCAGTTCAAGTGTAGCGGTTTTTACATTCCCTCTCTAAGTGATATCTTATGATAAGTTTCTTTTTCTGTGTGACTTATTTCACTTAGAATCGTCGTACCTAAATCCACTCATCGTGCTGCTACTAGCCTTATGACGTTGATTTCATGGCTGAGTGATATTCCATTGTACATGAGGACCACAAGTTCTTTAACCATTTTTCTCTTTCCTAGGATATTTAAGGTGTAATGAAGTGGGGGTTCTTGTCAACAGAGCAGCCCTAAACTTTGGGGTGCCTGTGTCTTGCTGATTTTTACTTTTCCCAAATTATACGCCCATGAGTGGAAGTGCCCTATGCTCTCCAAGCTGTGTTTTTAGATGTTTCAGAACACACCGTACACTTCTCCGGAGTGCCTGTTGGCAATTTACATCCCACCCATCAGCGTAGCAAGGCTCCCATTTCTCCATGGCCGGTCCTGCATTTCTGGTTTGGACACTTTTTTCCCCATGGCCCTTTTGCCCGCTGGGAAGTGAGACTTCTTTGGAGCGCTGATTGGCCTTTCCAGGTTGCTTGGTTGGCCAAAAAGGGCGTATGCGTTTTTTCCTGAATATATTCAGGAAAAAACGCATACGCCCTTTTTGGCCAAGGGCATCATTGTCCACGTTTTGCCGCTTTTCATGTGCTTTCAAGGCGATTCGAATCTACCTCCTGAAATCTGTTTCCTGCAATTCTGCCTTGCTTTCAAAGCCTGTTCGTTGCCTTCCCTTAATATATTTGTGGACGAGAGGTATCATTTAAAACTCTGCAGGTTTGTGAATTGCAGTGCCCCTGAGCTCCATTTTTCAACTCGCTTTTTTGGGAGCTGGCCGCAAAAGCGCAGGATTGCTTCAGGCCCTCTTCTGGTTCTGGGGGGCAGGCTGAGCTTGTGCTTGATTCTTCTTCCTGATGGGAAAATAGAGTGACCTGTGCCTGTCCCAACCCCTAGAGCTAGTCTCTCATTGGTTCGCCCTCTTCCCGTTCATCCTCAGGACAAATTGCAACCTGTACGGAACAGGAGGTTAAAGGTGCTGATTCTCCAAGGAGGGAGATGGCTAGTAAATCGGCTGGAATGGCGAACCCGAGCAAAGGAGATGAGAAATGAGGTGCGTTTTAGAAACCTTTCCCGATCACACGGTGTACCATCTTCTGGGTTTCTCATGCCTGTTTTCGACGTAGGAAGATGCCCTTGAACCTGGAGATTTGGGACCCATGGGATGGGTACCATGCAGTATTACTTGAAAGGGTCTGCGTTGGCTCACCCAACCTCACCGAACCTCTCAGCCCCAAGAGTGTCCACCCTTATGTCTCAATCAGCTGTGGGTCTAGATATGGTCAATCCAGGTTGCATCACAGCCCCTGAACGAATTTTGTAAGAATTTCTCTCTCTTTCACTGTCTTTGTTTCACGGGTTTTGAAAAGTAATTTATTTTTATAATGGGGTTTAGCTGCTTTTCACGGCTGTGTTTATGCCGCTTTACACCCCCTTGACTCACTTACAGAGAGATATCAATACATAGGTTTGAAGATTCTTACTAGTCAGATATATTCTTGTGCGGTGAATAGGGGGTGTTGAGTCCAGTTCACTGAAAAAGGAATAGGTCTTGTCTCTTACATATTGGGTTTATGGAACGGTATCTGAGCTAATTTGAAACCCTTGTTTTATGCATCACCCCACCTCACCTTTCCCGTTCAGCAGCCATAGTGTGTTTCCTAAACGTGGGACTCTGTTCTGTTTTGTAATTCAGGTCAAGTGTAGCGGTTTTTACATTCCCTCTCTAAGTGATATCTTAGGATAAGTGTCTTTTTCTGTGTGACTTATTTCACTTAGAATCGTCGTACCTAAATCCACTCATCGTGCTGCTACTAGCCTTATGACGTGGATTTCATGGCTGAGTGATATTCCATTGTACATGAGGACCACAACTTCTTTATCCATTTTTCGCTTTCCTAGGATATTTAAGGTGTAATGAAGTGGGGGTTCTTGTCAACAGAGCAGCCCTAAACTTTGGGGTGCCTGTGTCTTGCTGATTTTTAGTTTTCCCAATTTATACGCCCATGAGTGGAAGTGCCCTATGCTCTCCAAGCTGTGTTTTTAGATGTTTCAGAACACACCGTACACTTCTCCGGAGTGCCTGTTGGCAATTTACATCCCACCCATCAGCGTAGCAAGGCTCCCATTTCTCCATGGCCGGTCCTGCATTTCTGGTTTGGACACTTTTTTCCGCATGGCCCTTTTGCCCGCTGGGAAGCGAGACTTCTTTGGAGCGCTGATTGGCCTTTCCAGGTTGCTTGGTTGGCCAAAAAGGGCGTATGCGTTTTTTCCTGAATATATTCAGGAAAAAACGCATACGCCCTTTTTGGCCAAGGGCATCATTGTCCACGTTTTGCCGCTTTTCATGTGCTTTCAAGGCGATTCGAATCTACCTCCTGAAATCTGTTTCCTGCAATTCTGCCTTGCTTTCAAAGCCTCTTCGTTGCCTTCCCTTAATATATTTGTGGACGAGAGGTATCATTTAAAACTCTGCAGGTTTGTGAATTGCAGTGCCCCTGAGCTCCATTTTTCAACTCGCTTTTTTGGGAGCTGGCCGCAAAAGCGCAGGATTGCTTCAGGCCCTCTTCTGGTTCTGGGGGGCAGGCTGAGCTTGTGCTTGATTCTTCTTCCTGATGGGAAAATAGAGTGACCTGTGCCTGTCCCAACCCCTAGAGCTAGTCTCTCATTGGTTCCCCCTCTTCCCGTTCATCCTCAGGACAAATTGCAACCTGTACGGAACAGGAGGTTAAAGGTGCTGATTCTCCAAGGAGGGAGATGGCTAGTAAATCGGCTGGAATGGCGAACCCGAGCAAAGGAGATGAGAAATGAGGTGCGTTTTAGAAACCTTTCCCGATCACACGGTGTACCATCTTCTGGGTTTCTCATGCCTGTTTTCGACGTAGGAAGATGCCCTTGAACCTGGAGATTTGGGACCCATGGGATGGGTTCCATGCAGTATTACTTGAAAGGGTCTGCGTTGGCTCACCCAACCTCACCGAACCTCTCAGCCCCAAGAGTGTCCACCCTTATGTCTCAATCAGCTGTGGGTCTAGATATGGTCAATCCAGGTTGCATCACAGCCCGTGAACGAATTTTGTAAGAATTTCTCTCGCTTTCACTGTCTTTGTTTCACGGGTTTTGAAAAGTAATTTATTTTTATAATGGGGTTTAGCTGCTTTTCACGGCTGTGTTTATGCCGCTTTACACCCCCTTGACTCACTTACAGAGAGATATCAATACATAGGTTTGAAGATTCTTACTAGTCAGATATATTCTTGTGCGGTGAATAGGGGGTGTTGAGTCCAGTTCACTGAAAAAGGAATAGGTCTTGTCTCTTACATATTGGGATTATGGAACGGTATCGGAGCTAATTTGAAACCCTTGTTTTGTTCATCACCCCACCTCACCTTTCCCGTTCAGCAGCCATAGTGTGTTTCCTAAACGTGGGACTCTGTTCTGTTTTGCAATTCAGGTCAAGTGTAGCGGTTTTTACATTCCCTCTCTAAGTGATATCTTAGGATAAGTGTCTTTTTCTGTGTGACTTATTTCACTTAGAATCGTCGTACCTAAATCCACTCATCGTGCTGCTACTAGCCTTATGACGTGGATTTCATGGCTGAGTGATATTCCATTATACATGAGGACCACAACTTCTTTATCCATTTTTCGCTTTCCTAGGATATTTAAGGTGTAATGAAGTGGGGGTTCTTGTCAACAGAGCAGCCCTAAACTTTGGGGTGCCTGTGTCTTGCTGATTTTTACTTTTCCCAATTTATACGCCCATGAGTGGAAGTGCCCTATGCTCTCCAAGCTGTGTTTTTAGATGTTTCAGAACACACCGTACACTTCTCCGGAGTGCCTGTTGGCAATTTACATCCCACCCATCAGCGTAGCAAGGCTCCCATTTCTCCATGGCCGGTCCTGCATTTCTGGTTTGGACACTTTTTTCCCCATGGCCCTTTTGCCCGCTGGGAAGCGAGACTTCTTTGGAGCGCTGATTGGCCTTTCCAGGTTGCTTGGTTGGCCAAAAAGGGCGTATGCGTTTTTTCCTGAATATATTCAGGAAAAAACGCATACGCCCTTTTTGGCCAAGGGCATCATTGTCCACGTTTTGCCGCTTTTCATGTGCTTTCAAGGCGATTCGAATCTACCTCCTGAAATCTGTTTCCTGCAATTCTGCCTTGCTTTCAAAGCCTCTTCGTTGCCTTCCCTTAATATATTTGTGGACGAGAGGTATCATTTAAAACTCTGCAGGTTTGTGAATTGCAGTGCCCCTGAGCTCCATTTTTCAACTCGCTTTTTTGGGAGCTGGCCGCAAAAGCGCAGGATTGCTTCAGGCCCTCTTCTGGTTCTGGGGGGCAGGCTGAGCTTGTGCTTGATTCTTCTTCCTGATGGGAAAATAGAGTGACCTGTGCCTGTCCCAACCCCTAGAGCTAGTCTCTCATTGGTTCCCCCTCTTCCCGTTCATCCTCAGGACAAATTGCAACCTGTACGGAACAGGAGGTTAAAGGTGCTGATTCTCCAAGGAGGGAGATGGCTAGTAAATCGGCTGGAATGGCGAACCCGAGCAAAGGAGATGAGAAATGAGGTGCGTTTTAGAAACCTTTCCCGATCACACGGTGTACCATCTTCTGGGTTTCTCATGCCTGTTTTCGACGTAGGAAGATGCCCTTGAACCTGGAGATTTGGGACCCATGGGATGGGTTCCATGCAGTATTACTTGAAAGGGTCTGCGTTGGCTCACCCAACCTCACCGAACCTCTCAGCCCCAAGAGTGTCCACCCTTATGTCTCAATCAGCTGTGGGTCTAGATATGGTCAATCCAGGTTGCATCACAGCCCGTGAACGAATTTTGTAAGAATTTCTCTCGCTTTCACTGTCTTTGTTTCACGGGTTTTGAAAAGTAATTTATTTTTATAATGGGGTTTAGCTGCTTTTCACGGCTGTGTTTATGCCGCTTTACACCCCCTTGACTCACTTACAGAGAGATATCAATACATAGGTTTGAAGATTCTTACTAGTCAGATATATTCTTGTGCGGTGAATAGGGGGTGTTGAGTCCAGTTCACTGAAAAAGGAATAGGTCTTGTCTCTTACATATTGGGATTATGGAACGGTATCGGAGCTAATTTGAAACCCTTGTTTTGTTCATCACCCCACCTCACCTTTCCCGTTCAGCAGCCATAGTGTGTTTCCTAAACGTGGGACTCTGTTCTGTTTTGCAATTCAGGTCAAGTGTAGCGGTTTTTACATTCCCTCTCTAAGTGATATCTTAGGATAAGTGTCTTTTTCTGTGTGACTTATTTCACTTAGAATCGTCGTACCTAAATCCACTCATCGTGCTGCTACTAGCCTTATGACGTGGATTTCATGGCTGAGTGATATTCCATTATACATGAGGACCACAACTTCTTTATCCATTTTTCGCTTTCCTAGGATATTTAAGGTGTAATGAAGTGGGGGTTCTTGTCAACAGAGCAGCCCTAAACTTTGGGGTGCCTGTGTCTTGCTGATTTTTACTTTTCCCAATTTATACGCCCATGAGTGGAAGTGCCCTATGCTCTCCAAGCTGTGTTTTTAGATGTTTCAGAACACACCGTACACTTCTCCGGAGTGCCTGTTGGCAATTTACATCCCACCCATCAGCGTAGCAAGGCTCCCATTTCTCCATGGCCGGTCCTGCATTTCTGGTTTGGACACTTTTTTCCCCATGGCCCTTTTGCCCGCTGGGAAGCGAGACTTCTTTGGAGCGCTGATTGGCCTTTCCAGGTTGCTTGGTTGGCCAAAAAGGGCGTATGCGTTTTTTCCTGAATATATTCAGGAAAAAACGCATACGCCCTTTTTGGCCAAGGGCATCATTGTCCACGTTTTGCCGCTTTTCATGTGCTTTCAAGGCGATTCGAATCTACCTCCTGAAATCTGTTTCCTGCAATTCTGCCTTGCTTTCAAAGCCTCTTCGTTGCCTTCCCTTAATATATTTGTGGACGAGAGGTATCATTTAAAACTCTGCAGGTTTGTGAATTGCAGTGCCCCTGAGCTCCATTTTTCAACTCGCTTTTTTGGGAGCTGGCCGCAAAAGCGCAGGATTGCTTCAGGCCCTCTTCTGGTTCTGGGGGGCAGGCTGAGCTTGTGCTTGATTCTTCTTCCTGATGGGAAAATAGAGTGACCTGTGCCTGTCCCAACCCCTAGAGCTAGTCTCTCATTGGTTCCCCCTCTTCCCGTTCATCCTCAGGACAAATTGCAACCTGTACGGAACAGGAGGTTAAAGGTGCTGATTCTCCAAGGAGGGAGATGGCTAGTAAATCGGCTGGAATGGCGAACCCGAGCAAAGGAGATGAGAAATGAGGTGCGTTTTAGAAACCTTTCCCGATCACACGGTGTACCATCTTCTGGGTTTCTCATGCCTGTTTTCGACGTAGGAAGATGCCCTTGAACCTGGAGATTTGGGACCCATGGGATGGGTTCCATGCAGTATTACTTGAAAGGGTCTGCGTTGGCTCACCCAACCTCACCGAACCTCTCAGCCCCAAGAGTGTCCACCCTTATGTCTCAATCAGCTGTGGGTCTAGATATGGTCAATCCAGGTTGCATCACAGCCCGTGAACGAATTTTGTAAGAATTTCTCTCGCTTTCACTGTCTTTGTTTCACGGGTTTTGAAAAGTAATTTATTTTTATAATGGGGTTTAGCTGCTTTTCACGGCTGTGTTTATGCCGCTTTACACCCCCTTGACTCACTTACAGAGAGATATCAATACATAGGTTTGAAGATTCTTACTAGTCAGATATATTCTTGTGCGGTGAATAGGGGGTGTTGAGTCCAGTTCACTGAAAAAGGAATAGGTCTTGTCTCTTACATATTGGGATTATGGAACGGTATCTGAGCTAATTTGAAACCCTTGTTTTATGCATCACCCGACCTCACCTTTCCCGTTCAGCAGCCATAGTGTGTTTCCTAAACGTGGGACTCTGTTCTGTTTTGCAATTCAGTTCAAGTGTAGCGGTTTTTACATTCCCTCTCTAAGTGATATCTTATGATAAGTGTCTTTTTCTGTGTGACTTATTTCACTTAGAATCGTCGTACCTAAATCCACTCATCGTGCTGCTACTAGCCTTATGACGTTGATTTCATGGCTGAGTGATATTCCATTGTACATGAGGACCACAACTTCTTTATCCATTTTTCGCTTTCCTAGGATATTTAAGGTGTAATGAAGTGGGGGTTCTTGTCAACAGAGCAGCCCTAAACTTTGGGGTGCCTGTGTCTTGCTGATTTTTACTTTTCCCAATTTATACGCCCATGAGTGGAAGTGCCCTATGCTCTCCAAGCTGTGTTTTTAGATGTTTCAGAACACACCGTACACTTCTCCGGAGTGCCTGTTGGCAATTTACATCCCACCCATCAGCGTAGCAAGGCTCCCATTTCTCCATGGCCGGTCCTGCATTTCTGGTTTGGACACTTTTTTCCCCATGGCCCTTTTGCCCGCTGGGAAGTGAGACTTCTTTGGAGCGCTGATTGGCCTTTCCAGGTTGCTTGGTTGGCCAAAAAGGGCGTATGCGTTTTTTCCTGAATATATTCAGGAAAAAACGCATACGCCCTTTTTGGCCAAGGGCATCATTGTCCACGTTTTGCCGCTTTTCATGTGCTTTCAAGGCGATTCGAATCTACCTCCTGAAATCTGTTTCCTGCAATTCTGCCTTGCTTTCAAAGCCTGTTCGTTGCCTTCCCTTAATATATTTGTGGACGAGAGGTATCATTTAAAACTCTGCAGGTTTGTGAATTGCAGTGCCCCTGAGCTCCATTTTTCAACTCGCTTTTTTGGGAGCTGGCCGCAAAAGCGCAGGATTGCTTCAGGCCCTCTTCTGGTTCTGGGGGGCAGGCTGAGCTTGTGCTTGATTCTTCTTCCTGATGGGAAAATAGAGTGACCTGTGCCTGTCCCAACCCCTAGAGCTAGTCTCTCATTGGTTCGCCCTCTTCCCGTTCATCCTCAGGACAAATTGCAACCTGTACGGAACAGGAGGTTAAAGGTGCTGATTCTCCAAGGAGGGAGATGGCTAGTAAATCGGCTGGAATGGCGAACCCGAGCAAAGGAGATGAGAAATGAGGTGCGTTTTAGAAACCTTTCCCGATCACACGGTGTACCATCTTCTGGGTTTCTCATGCCTGTTTTCGACGTAGGAAGATGCCCTTGAACCTGGAGATTTGGGACCCATGGGATGGGTACCATGCAGTATTACTTGAAAGGGTCTGCGTTGGCTCACCCAACCTCACCGAACCTCTCAGCCCCAAGAGTGTCCACCCTTATGTCTCAATCAGCTGTGGGTCTAGATATGGTCAATCCAGGTTGCATCACAGCCCCTGAACGAATTTTGTAAGAATTTCTCTCTCTTTCACTGTCTTTGTTTCACGGGTTTTGAAAAGTAATTTATTTTTATAATGGGGTTTAGCTGCTTTTCACGGCTGTGTTTATGCCGCTTTACACCCCCTTGACTCACTTACAGAGAGATATCAATACATAGGTTTGAAGATTCTTACTAGTCAGATATATTCTTGTGCGGTGAATAGGGGGTGTTGAGTCCAGTTCACTGAAAAAGGAATAGGTCTTGTCTCTTACATATTGGGTTTATGGAACGGTATCTGAGCTAATTTGAAACCCTTGTTTTATGCATCACCCCACCTCACCTTTCCCGTTCAGCAGCCATAGTGTGTTTCCTAAACGTGGGACTCTGTTCTGTTTTGCAATTCAGGTCAAGTGTAGCGGTTTTTACATTCCCTCTCTAAGTGATATCTTAGGATAAGTGTCTTTTTCTGTGTGACTTATTTCACTTAGAATCGTCGTACCTAAATCCACTCATCGTGCTGCTACTAGCCTTATGACGTGGATTTCATGGCTGAGTGATATTCCATTATACATGAGGACCACAACTTCTTTATCCATTTTTCGCTTTCCTAGGATATTTAAGGTGTAATGAAGTGGGGGTTCTTGTCAACAGAGCAGCCCTAAACTTTGGGGTGCCTGTGTCTTGCTGATTTTTAGTTTTCCCAATTTATACGCCCATGAGTGGAAGTGCCCTATGCTCTCCAAGCTGTGTTTTTAGATGTTTCAGAACACACCGTACACTTCTCCGGAGTGCCTGTTGGCAATTTACATCCCACCCATCAGCGTAGCAAGGCTCCCATTTCTCCATGGCCGGTCCTGCATTTCTGGTTTGGACACTTTTTTCCCCATGGCCCTTTTGCCCGCTGGGAAGCGAGACTTCTTTGGAGCGCTGATTGGCCTTTCCAGGTTGCTTGGTTGGCCAAAAAGGGCGTATGCGTTTTTTCCTGAATATATTCAGGAAAAAACGCATACGCCCTTTTTGGCCAAGGGCATCATT
This sequence comes from Balaenoptera acutorostrata, assembly GCF_949987535.1. Classification (NCBI taxonomy): domain Eukaryota; kingdom Metazoa; phylum Chordata; class Mammalia; order Artiodactyla; family Balaenopteridae; genus Balaenoptera; species Balaenoptera acutorostrata. The sequence goes on along the minus strand of NW_026646549.1, from coordinate 51,895 downwards.
GTCCACGTTTTGCCGCTTTTCATGTGCTTTCAAGGCGATTCGAATCTACCTCCTGAAATCTGTTTCCTGCAATTCTGCCTTGCTTTCAAAGCCTCTTCGTTGCCTTCCCTTAATATATTTGTGGACGAGAGGTATCATTTAAAACTCTGCAGGTTTGTGAATTGCAGTGCCCCTGAGCTCCATTTTTCAACTCGCTTTTTTGGGAGCTGGCCGCAAAAGCGCAGGATTGCTTCAGGCCCTCTTCTGGTTCTGGGGGGCAGGCTGAGCTTGTGCTTGATTCTTCTTCCTGATGGGAAAATAGAGTGACCTGTGCCTGTCCCAACCCCTAGAGCTAGTCTCTCATTGGTTCCCCCTCTTCCCGTTCATCCTCAGGACAAATTGCAACCTGTACGGAACAGGAGGTTAAAGGTGCTGATTCTCCAAGGAGGGAGATGGCTAGTAAATCGGCTGGAATGGCGAACCCGAGCAAAGGAGATGAGAAATGAGGTGCGTTTTAGAAACCTTTCCCGATCACACGGTGTACCATCTTCTGGGTTTCTCATGCCTGTTTTCGACGTAGGAAGATGCCCTTGAACCTGGAGATTTGGGACCCATGGGATGGGTTCCATGCAGTATTACTTGAAAGGGTCTGCGTTGGCTCACCCAACCTCACCGAACCTCTCAGCCCCAAGAGTGTCCACCCTTATGTCTCAATCAGCTGTGGGTCTAGATATGGTCAATCCAGGTTGCATCACAGCCCGTGAACGAATTTTGTAAGAATTTCTCTCGCTTTCACTGTCTTTGTTTCACGGGTTTTGAAAAGTAATTTATTTTTATAATGGGGTTTAGCTGCTTTTCACGGCTGTGTTTATGCCGCTTTACACCCCCTTGACTCACTTACAGAGAGATATCAATACATAGGTTTGAAGATTCTTACTAGTCAGATATATTCTTGTGCGGTGAATAGGGGGTGTTGAGTCCAGTTCACTGAAAAAGGAATAGGTCTTGTCTCTTACATATTGGGATTATGGAACGGTATCGGAGCTAATTTGAAACCCTTGTTTTGTTCATCACCCCACCTCACCTTTCCCGTTCAGCAGCCATAGTGTGTTTCCTAAACGTGTGACTCTGTTCTGTTTTGCAATTCAGTTCAAGTGTAGCGGTTTTTACATTCCCTCTCTAAGTGATATCTTATGATAAGTTTCTTTTTCTGTGTGACTTATTTCACTTAGAATCGTCGTACCTAAATCCACTCATCGTGCTGCTACTAGCCTTATGACGTTGATTTCATGGCTGAGTGATATTCCATTGTACATGAGGACCACAAGTTCTTTAACCATTTTTCTCTTTCCTAGGATATTTAAGGTGTAATGAAGTGGGGGTTCTTGTCAACAGAGCAGCCCTAAACTTTGGGGTGCCTGTGTCTTGCTGATTTTTACTTTTCCCAATTTATACGCCCATGAGTGGAAGTGCCCTATGCTCTCCAAGCTGTGTTTTTAGATGTTTCAGAACACACCGTACACTTCTCCGGAGTGCCTGTTGGCAATTTACATCCCACCCATCAGCGTAGCAAGGCTCCCATTTCTCCATGGCCGGTCCTGCATTTCTGGTTTGGACACTTTTTTCCCCATGGCCCTTTTGCCCGCTGGGAAGTGAGACTTCTTTGGAGCGCTGATTGGCCTTTCCAGGTTGCTTGGTTGGCCAAAAAGGGCGTATGCGTTTTTTCCTGAATATATTCAGGAAAAAACGCATACGCCCTTTTTGGCCAAGGGCATCATTGTCCACGTTTTGCCGCTTTTCATGTGCTTTCAAGGCGATTCGAATCTACCTCCTGAAATCTGTTTCCTGCAATTCTGCCTTGCTTTCAAAGCCTCTTCGTTGCCTTCCCTTAATATATTTGTGGACGAGAGGTATCATTTAAAACTCTGCAGGTTTGTGAATTGCAGTGCCCCTGAGCTCCATTTTTCAACTCGCTTTTTTGGGAGCTGGCCGCAAAAGCGCAGGATTGCTTCAGGCCCTCTTCTGGTTCTGGGGGGCAGGCTGAGCTTGTGCTTGATTCTTCTTCCTGATGGGAAAATAGAGTGACCTGTGCCTGTCCCAACCCCTAGAGCTAGTCTCTCATTGGTTCGCCCTCTTCCCGTTCATCCTCAGGACAAATTGCAACCTGTACGGAACAGGAGGTTAAAGGTGCTGATTCTCCAAGGAGGGAGATGGCTAGTAAATCGGCTGGAATGGCGAACCCGAGCAAAGGAGATGAGAAATGAGGTGCGTTTTAGAAACCTTTCCCGATCACACGGTGTACCATCTTCTGGGTTTCTCATGCCTGTTTTCGACGTAGGAAGATGCCCTTGAACCTGGAGATTTGGGACCCATGGGATGGGTACCATGCAGTATTACTTGAAAGGGTCTGCGTTGGCTCACCCAACCTCACCGAACCTCTCAGCCCCAAGAGTGTCCACCCTTATGTCTCAATGAGCTGTGGGTCTAGATATGGTCAATCCAGGTTGCATCACAGCCCCTGAACGAATTTTGTCAGAATTTCTCTCTCTTTCACTGTCTTTGTTTCACGGGTTTTGAAAAGTAATTTATTTTTATAATGGGGTTTAGCTGCTTTTCACGGCTGTGTTTATGCCGCTTTACACCCCCTTGACTCACTTACAGAGAGATATCAATACATAGGTTTGAAGATTCTTACTAGTCAGATATATTCTTGTGCGGTGAATAGGGGGTGTTGAGTCCAGTTCACTGAAAAAGGAATAGGTCTTGTCTCTTACATATTGGGTTTATGGAACGGTATCTGAGCTAATTTGAAACCCTTGTTTTATGCATCACCCCACCTCACCTTTCCCGTTCAGCAGCCATAGTGTGTTTCCTAAACGTGGGACTCTGTTCTGTTTTGCAATTCAGGTCAAGTGTAGCGGTTTTTACATTCCCTCTCTAAGTGATATCTTAGGATAAGTGTCTTTTTCTGTGTGACTTATTTCACTTAGAATCGTCGTACCTAAATCCACTCATCGTGCTGCTACTAGCCTTATGACGTGGATTTCATGGCTGAGTGATATTCCATTATACATGAGGACCACAACTTCTTTATCCATTTTTCTCTTTCCTAGGATATTTAAGGTGTAATGAAGTGGGGGTTCTTGTCAACAGAGCAGCCCTAAACTTTGGGGTGCCTGTGTCTTGCTGATTTTTAGTTTTCCCAATTTATACGCCCATGAGTGGAAGTGCCCTATGCTCTCCAAGCTGTGTTTTTAGATGTTTCAGAACACACCGTACACTTCTCCGGAGTGCCTGTTGGCAATTTACATCCCACCCATCAGCGTAGCAAGGCTCCCATTTCTCCATGGCCGGTCCTGCATTTCTGGTTTGGACACTTTTTTCCCCATGGCCCTTTTGCCCGCTGGGAAGCGAGACTTCTTTGGAGCGCTGATTGGCCTTTCCAGGTTGCTTGGTTGGCCAAAAAGGGCGTATGCGTTTTTTCCTGAATATATTCAGGAAAAAACGCATACGCCCTTTTTGGCCAAGGGCATCATTGTCCACGTTTTGCCGCTTTTCATGTGCTTTCAAGGCGATTCGAATCTACCTCCTGAAATCTGTTTCCTGTAATTCTGCCTTGCTTTCAAAGCCTCTTCGTTGCCTTCCCTTAATATATTTGTGGACGAGAGGTATCATTTAAAACTCTGCAGGTTTGTGAATTGCAGTGCCCCTGAGCTCCATTTTTCAACTCGCTTTTTTGGGAGCTGGCCGCAAAAGCGCAGGATTGCTTCAGGCCCTCTTCTGGTTCTGGGGGGCAGGCTGAGCTTGTGCTTGATTCTTCTTCCTGATGGGAAAATAGAGTGACCTGTGCCTGTCCCAACCCCTAGAGCTAGTCTCTCATTGGTTCCCCCTCTTCCCGTTCATCCTCAGGACAAATTGCAACCTGTACGGAACAGGAGGTTAAAGGTGCTGATTCTCCAAGGAGGGAGATGGCTAGTAAATCGGCTGGAATGGCGAACCCGAGCAAAGGAGATGAGAAATGAGGTGCGTTTTAGAAACCTTTCCCGATCACACGGTGTACCATCTTCTGGGTTTCTCATGCCTGTTTTCGACGTAGGAAGATGCCCTTGAACCTGGAGATTTGGGACCCATGGGATGGGTTCCATGCAGTATTACTTGAAAGGGTCTGCGTTGGCTCACCCAACCTCACCGAACCTCTCAGCCCCAAGAGTGTCCACCCTTATGTCTCAATCAGCTGTGGGTCTAGATATGGTCAATCCAGGTTGCATCACAGCCCGTGAACGAATTTTGTAAGAATTTCTCTCGCTTTCACTGTCTTTGTTTCACGGGTTTTGAAAAGTAATTTATTTTTATAATGGGGTTTAGCTGCTTTTCACGGCTGTGTTTATGCCGCTTTACACCCCCTTGACTCACTTACAGAGAGATATCAATACATAGGTTTGAAGATTCTTACTAGTCAGATATATTCTTGTGCGGTGAATAGGGGGTGTTGAGTCCAGTTCACTGAAAAAGGAATAGGTCTTGTCTCTTACATATTGGGATTATGGAACGGTATCGGAGCTAATTTGAAACCCTTGTTTTGTTCATCACCCCACCTCACCTTTCCCGTTCAGCAGCCATAGTGTGTTTCCTAAACGTGTGACTCTGTTCTGTTTTGCAATTCAGTTCAAGTGTAGCGGTTTTTACATTCCCTCTCTAAGTGATATCTTATGATAAGTTTCTTTTTCTGTGTGACTTATTTCACTTAGAATCGTCGTACCTAAATCCACTCATCGTGCTGCTACTAGCCTTATGACGTTGATTTCATGGCTGAGTGATATTCCATTGTACATGAGGACCACAAGTTCTTTAACCATTTTTCTCTTTCCTAGGATATTTAAGGTGTAATGAAGTGGGGGTTCTTGTCAACAGAGCAGCCCTAAACTTTGGGGTGCCTGTGTCTTGCTGATTTTTACTTTTCCCAATTTATACGCCCATGAGTGGAAGTGCCCTATGCTCTCCAAGCTGTGTTTTTAGATGTTTCAGAACACACCGTACACTTCTCCGGAGTGCCTGTTGGCAATTTACATCCCACCCATCAGCGTAGCAAGGCTCCCATTTCTCCATGGCCGGTCCTGCATTTCTGGTTTGGACACTTTTTTCCCCATGGCCCTTTTGCCCGCTGGGAAGTGAGACTTCTTTGGAGCGCTGATTGGCCTTTCCAGGTTGCTTGGTTGGCCAAAAAGGGCGTATGCGTTTTTTCCTGAATATATTCAGGAAAAAACGCATACGCCCTTTTTGGCCAAGGGCATCATTGTCCACGTTTTGCCGCTTTTCATGTGCTTTCAAGGCGATTCGAATCTACCTCCTGAAATCTGTTTCCTGCAATTCTGCCTTGCTTTCAAAGCCTCTTCGTTGCCTTCCCTTAATATATTTGTGGACGAGAGGTATCATTTAAAACTCTGCAGGTTTGTGAATTGCAGTGCCCCTGAGCTCCATTTTTCAACTCGCTTTTTTGGGAGCTGGCCGCAAAAGCGCAGGATTGCTTCAGGCCCTCTTCTGGTTCTGGGGGGCAGGCTGAGCTTGTGCTTGATTCTTCTTCCTGATGGGAAAATAGAGTGACCTGTGCCTGTCCCAACCCCTAGAGCTAGTCTCTCATTGGTTCCCCCTCTTCCCGTTCATCCTCAGGACAAATTGCAACCTGTACGGAACAGGAGGTTAAAGGTGCTGATTCTCCAAGGAGGGAGATGGCTAGTAAATCGGCTGGAATGGCGAACCCGAGCAAAGGAGATGAGAAATGAGGTGCGTTTTAGAAACCTTTCCCGATCACACGGTGTACCATCTTCTGGGTTTCTCATGCCTGTTTTCGACGTAGGAAGATGCCCTTGAACCTGGAGATTTGGGACCCATGGGATGGGTTCCATGCAGTATTACTTGAAAGGGTCTGCGTTGGCTCACCCAACCTCACCGAACCTCTCAGCCCCAAGAGTGTCCACCCTTATGTCTCAATCAGCTGTGGGTCTAGATATGGTCAATCCAGGTTGCATCACAGCCCGTGAACGAATTTTGTAAGAATTTCTCTCGCTTTCACTGTCTTTGTTTCACGGGTTTTGAAAAGTAATTTATTTTTATAATGGGGTTTAGCTGCTTTTCACGGCTGTGTTTATGCCGCTTTACACCCCCTTGACTCACTTACAGAGAGATATCAACACATAGGTTTGAAGATTCTTACTAGTCAGATATATTCTTGTGCGGTGAATAGGGGGTGTTGAGTCCAGTTCACTGAAAAAGGAATAGGTCTTGTCTCTTACATATTGGGATTATGGAACGGTATCTGAGCTAATTTGAAACCCTTGTTTTATGCATCACCCCACCTCACCTTTCCCGTTCAGCAGCCATAGTGTGTTTCCTAAACGTGGGACTCTGTTCTGTTTTGCAATTCAGTTCAAGTGTAGCGGTTTTTACATTCCCTCTCTAAGTGATATCTTATGATAAGTGTCTTTTTCTGTGTGACTTATTTCACTTAGAATCGTCGTACCTAAATCCACTCATCGTGCTGCTACTAGCCTTATGACGTTGATTTCATGGCTGAGTGATATTCCATTGTACATGAGGACCACAACTTCTTTATCCATTTTTCGCTTTCCTAGGATATTTAAGGTGTAATGAAGTGGGGGTTCTTGTCAACAGAGCAGCCCTAAACTTTGGGGTGCCTGTGTCTTGCTGATTTTTAGTTTTCCCAATTTATACGCCCATGAGTGGAAGTGCCCTATGCTCTCCAAGCTGTGTTTTTAGATGTTTCAGAACACACCGTACACTTCTCCGGAGTGCCTGTTGGCAATTTACATCCCACCCATCAGCGTAGCAAGGCTCCCATTTCTCCATGGCCGGTCCTGCATTTCTGGTTTGGACACTTTTTTCCCCATGGCCCTTTTGCCCGCTGGGAAGCGAGACTTCTTTGGAGCGCTGATTGGCCTTTCCAGGTTGCTTGGTTGGCCAAAAAGGGCGTATGCGTTTTTTCCTGAATATATTCAGGAAAAAACGCATACGCCCTTTTTGGCCAAGGGCATCATTGTCCACGTTTTGCCGCTTTTCATGTGCTTTCAAGGCGATTCGAATCTACCTCCTGAAATCTGTTTCCTGCAATTCTGCCTTGCTTTCAAAGCCTCTTCGTTGCCTTCCCTTAATATATTTGTGGACGAGAGGTATCATTTAAAACTCTGCAGGTTTGTGAATTGCAGTGCCCCTGAGCTCCATTTTTCAACTCGCTTTTTTGGGAGCTGGCCGCAAAAGCGCAGGATTGCTTCAGGCCCTCTTCTGGTTCTGGGGGGCAGGCTGAGCTTGTGCTTGATTCTTCTTCCTGATGGGAAAATAGAGTGACCTGTGCCTGTCCCAACCCCTAGAGCTAGTCTCTCATTGGTTCCCCCTCTTCCCGTTCATCCTCAGGACAAATTGCAACCTGTACGGAACAGGAGGTTAAAGGTGCTGATTCTCCAAGGAGGGAGATGGCTAGTAAATCGGCTGGAATGGCGAACCCGAGCAAAGGAGATGAGAAATGAGGTGCGTTTTAGAAACCTTTCCCGATCACACGGTGTACCATCTTCTGGGTTTCTCATGCCTGTTTTCGACGTAGGAAGATGCCCTTGAACCTGGAGATTTGGGACCCATGGGATGGGTACCATGCAGTATTACTTGAAAGGGTCTGCGTTGGCTCACCCAACCTCACCGAACCTCTCAGCCCCAAGAGTGTCCACCCTTATGTCTCAATCAGCTGTGGGTCTAGATATGGTCAATCCAGGTTGCATCACAGCCCCTGAACGAATTTTGTAAGAATTTCTCTCTCTTTCACTGTCTTTGTTTCACGGGTTTTGAAAAGTAATTTATTTTTATAATGGGGTTTAGCTGCTTTTCACGGCTGTGTTTATGCCGCTTTACACCCCCTTGACTCACTTACAGAGAGATATCAATACATAGGTTTGAAGATTCTTACTAGTCAGATATATTCTTGTGCGGTGAATAGGGGGTGTTGAGTCCAGTTCACTGAAAAAGGAATAGGTCTTGTCTCTTACATATTGGGTTTATGGAACGGTATCTGAGCTAATTTGAAACCCTTGTTTTATGCATCACCCCACCTCACCTTTCCCGTTCAGCAGCCATAGTGTGTTTCCTAAACGTGGGACTCTGTTCTGTTTTGCAATTCAGGTCAAGTGTAGCGGTTTTTACATTCCCTCTCTAAGTGATATCTTAGGATAAGTGTCTTTTTCTGTGTGACTTATTTCACTTAGAATCGTCGTACCTAAATCCACTCATCGTGCTGCTACTAGCCTTATGACGTGGATTTCATGGCTGAGTGATATTCCATTATACATGAGGACCACAACTTCTTTATCCATTTTTCGCTTTCCTAGGATATTTAAGGTGTAATGAAGTGGGGGTTCTTGTCAACAGAGCAGCCCTAAACTTTGGGGTGCCTGTGTCTTGCTGATTTTTAGTTTTCCCAATTTATACGCCCATGAGTGGAAGTGCCCTATGCTCTCCAAGCTGTGTTTTTAGATGTTTCAGAACACACCGTACACTTCTCCGGAGTGCCTGTTGGCAATTTACATCCCACCCATCAGCGTAGCAAGGCTCCCATTTCTCCATGGCCGGTCCTGCATTTCTGGTTTGGACACTTTTTTCCCCATGGCCCTTTTGCCCGCTGGGAAGCGAGACTTCTTTGGAGCGCTGATTGGCCTTTCCAGGTTGCTTGGTTGGCCAAAAAGGGCGTATGCGTTTTTTCCTGAATATATTCAGGAAAAAACGCATACGCCCTTTTTGGCCAAGGGCATCATTGTCCACGTTTTGCCGCTTTTCATGTGCTTTCAAGGCGATTCGAATCTACCTCCTGAAATCTGTTTCCTGCAATTCTGCCTTGCTTTCAAAGCCTCTTCGTTGCCTTCCCTTAATATATTTGTGGACGAGAGGTATCATTTAAAACTCTGCAGGTTTGTGAATTGCAGTGCCCCTGAGCTCCATTTTTCAACTCGCTTTTTTGGGAGCTGGCCGCAAAAGCGCAGGATTGCTTCAGGCCCTCTTCTGGTTCTGGGGGGCAGGCTGAGCTTGTGCTTGATTCTTCTTCCTGATGGGAAAATAGAGTGACCTGTGCCTGTCCCAACCCCTAGAGCTAGTCTCTCATTGGTTCCCCCTCTTCCCGTTCATCCTCAGGACAAATTGCAACCTGTACGGAACAGGAGGTTAAAGGTGCTGATTCTCCAAGGAGGGAGATGGCTAGTAAATCGGCTGGAATGGCGAACCCGAGCAAAGGAGATGAGAAATGAGGTGCGTTTTAGAAACCTTTCCCGATCACACGGTGTACCATCTTCTGGGTTTCTCATGCCTGTTTTCGACGTAGGAAGATGCCCTTGAACCTGGAGATTTGGGACCCATGGGATGGGTTCCATGCAGTATTACTTGAAAGGGTCTGCGTTGGCTCACCCAACCTCACCGAACCTCTCAGCCCCAAGAGTGTCCACCCTTATGTCTCAATCAGCTGTGGGTCTAGATATGGTCAATCCAGGTTGCATCACAGCCCGTGAACGAATTTTGTAAGAATTTCTCTCGCTTTCACTGTCTTTGTTTCACGGGTTTTGAAATGTAATTTATTTTTATAATGGGGTTTAGCTGCTTTTCACGGCTGTGTTTATGCCGCTTTACACCCCCTTGACTCACTTACAGAGAGATATCAATACATAGGTCTGAAGATTCTTACTAGTCAGATATATTCTTGTGCGGTGAATAGGGGGTGTTGAGTCCAGTTCACTGAAAAAGGAATAGGTCTTGTCTCTTACATATTGGGATTATGGAACGGTATCGGAGCTAATTTGAAACCCTTGTTTTGTTCATCACCCCACCTCACCTTTCCCGTTCAGCAGCCATAGTGTGTTTCCTAAACGTGTGACTCTGTTCTGTTTTGCAATTCAGTTCAAGTGTAGCGGTTTTTACATTCCCTCTCTAAGTGATATCTTATGATAAGTTTCTTTTTCTGTGTGACTTATTTCACTTAGAATCGTCGTACCTAAATCCACTCATCGTGCTGCTACTAGCCTTATGACGTTGATTTCATGGCTGAGTGATATTCCATTGTACATGAGGACCACAAGTTCTTTAACCATTTTTCTCTTTCCTAGGATATTTAAGGTGTAATGAAGTGGGGGTTCTTGTCAACAGAGCAGCCCTAAACTTTGGGGTGCCTGTGTCTTGCTGATTTTTACTTTTCCCAATTTATACGCCCATGAGTGGAAGTGCCCTATGCTCTCCAAGCTGTGTTTTTAGATGTTTCAGAACACACCGTACACTTCTCCGGAGTGCCTGTTGGCAATTTACATCCCACCCATCAGCGTAGCAAGGCTCCCATTTCTCCATGGCCGGTCCTGCATTTCTGGTTTGGACACTTTTTTCCCCATGGCCCTTTTGCCCGCTGGGAAGTGAGACTTCTTTGGAGCGCTGATTGGCCTTTCCAGGTTGCTTGGTTGGCCAAAAAGGGCGTATGCGTTTTTTCCTGAATATATTCAGGAAAAAACGCATACGCCCTTTTTGGCCAAGGGCATCATTGTCCACGTTTTGCCGCTTTTCATGTGCTTTCAAGGCGATTCGAATCTACCTCCTGAAATCTGTTTCCTGCAATTCTGCCTTGCTTTCAAAGCCTGTTCGTTGCCTTCCCTTAATATATTTGTGGACGAGAGGTATCATTTAAAACTCTGCAGGTTTGTGAATTGCAGTGCCCCTGAGCTCCATTTTTCAACTCGCTTTTTTGGGAGCTGGCCGCAAAAGCGCAGGATTGCTTCAGGCCCTCTTCTGGTTCTGGGGGGCAGGCTGAGCTTGTGCTTGATTCTTCTTCCTGATGGGAAAATAGAGTGACCTGTGCCTGTCCCAACCCCTAGAGCTAGTCTCTCATTGGTTCGCCCTCTTCCCGTTCATCCTCAGGACAAATTGCAACCTGTACGGAACAGGAGGTTAAAGGTGCTGATTCTCCAAGGAGGGAGATGGCTAGTAAATCGGCTGGAATGGCGAACCCGAGCAAAGGAGATGAGAAATGAGGTGCGTTTTAGAAACCTTTCCCGATCACACGGTGTACCATCTTCTGGGTTTCTCATGCCTGTTTTCGACGTAGGAAGATGCCCTTGAACCTGGAGATTTGGGACCCATGGGATGGGTTCCATGCAGTATTACTTGAAAGGGTCTGCGTTGGCTCACCCAACCTCACCGAACCTCTCAGCCCCAAGAGTGTCCACCCTTATGTCTCAATCAGCTGTGGGTCTAGATATGGTCAATCCAGGTTGCATCACAGCCCCTGAACGAATTTTGTAAGAATTTCTCTCTCTTTCACTGTCTTTGTTTCACGGGTTTTGAAAAGTAATTTATTTTTATAATGGGGTTTAGCTGCTTTTCACGGCTGTGTTTATGCCGCTTTACACCCCCTTGACTCACTTACAGAGAGATATCAATACATAGGTTTGAAGATTCTTACTAGTCAGATATATTCTTGTGCGGTGAATAGGGGGTGTTGAGTCCAGTTCACTGAAAAAGGAATAGGTCTTGTCTCTTACATATTGGGTTTATGGAACGGTATCGGAGCTAATTTGAAACCCTTGTTTTATGCATCACCCCACCTCACCTTTCCCGTTCAGCAGCCATAGTGTGTTTCCTAAACGTGGGACTCTGTTCTGTTTTGCAATTCAGTTCAAGTGTAGCGGTTTTTACATTCCCTCTCTAAGTGATATCTTAGGATAAGTGTCTTTTTCTGTGTGACTTATTTCACTTAGAATCGTCGTACCTAAATCCACTCATCGTGCTGCTACTAGCCTTATGACGTTGATTTCATGGCTGAGTGATATTCCATTGTACATGAGGACCACAACTTCTTTATCCATTTTTCGCTTTCCTAGGATATTTAAGGTGTAATGAAGTGGGGGTTCTTGTCAACAGAGCAGCCCTAAACTTTGGGGTGCCTGTGTCTTGCTGATTTTTAGTTTTCCCAATTTATACGCCCATGAGTGGAAGTGCCCTATGCTCTCCAAGCTGTGTTTTTAGATGTTTCAGAACACACCGTACACTTCTCCGGAGTGCCTGTTGGCAATTTACATCCCACCCATCAGCGTAGCAAGGCTCCCATTTCTCCATGGCCGGTCCTGCATTTCTGGTTTGGACACTTTTTTCCCCATGGCCCTTTTGCCCGCTGGGAAGCGAGACTTCTTTGGAGCGCTGATTGGCCTTTCCAGGTTGCTTGGTTGGCCAAAAAGGGCGTATGCGTTTTTTCCTGAATATATTCAGGAAAAAACGCATACGCCCTTTTTGGCCAAGGGCATCATTGTCCACGTTTTGCCGCTTTTCATGTGCTTTCAAGGCGATTCGAATCTACCTCCTGAAATCTGTTTCCTGCAATTCTGCCTTGCTTTCAAAGCCTGTTCGTTGCCTTCCCTTAATATATTTGTGGACGAGAGGTATCATTTAAAACTCTGCAGGTTTGTGAATTGCAGTGCCCCTGAGCTCCATTTTTCAACTCGCTTTTTTGGGAGCTGGCCGCAAAAGCGCAGGATTGCTTCAGGCCCTCTTCTGGTTCTGGGGGGCAGGCTGAGCTTGTGCTTGATTCTTCTTCCTGATGGGAAAATAGAGTGACCTGTGCCTGTCCCAACCCCTAGAGCTAGTCTCTCATTGGTTCGCCCTCTTCCCGTTCATCCTCAGGACAAATTGCAACCTGTACGGAACAGGAGGTTAAAGGTGCTGATTCTCCAAGGAGGGAGATGGCTAGTAAATCGGCTGGAATGGCGAACCCGAGCAAAGGAGATGAGAAATGAGGTGCGTTTTAGAAACCTTTCCCGATCACACGGTGTACCATCTTCTGGGTTTCTCATGCCTGTTTTCGACGTAGGAAGATGCCCTTGAACCTGGAGATTTGGGACCCATGGGATGGGTACCATGCAGTATTACTTGAAAGGGTCTGCGTTGGCTCACCCAACCTCACCGAACCTCTCAGCCCCAAGAGTGTCCACCCTTATGTCTCAATCAGCTGTGGGTCTAGATATGGTCAATCCAGGTTGCATCACAGCCCCTGAACGAATTTTGTAAGAATTTCTCTCTCTTTCACTGTCTTTGTTTCACGGGTTTTGAAAAGTAATTTATTTTTATAATGGGGTTTAGCTGCTTTTCACGGCTGTGTTTATGCCGCTTTACACCCCCTTGACTCACTTACAGAGAGATATCAATACATAGGTTTGAAGATTCTTACTAGTCAGATATATTCTTGTGCGGTGAATAGGGGGTGTTGAGTCCAGTTCACTGAAAAAGGAATAGGTCTTGTCTCTTACATATTGGGTTTATGGAACGGTATCTGAGCTAATTTGAAACCCTTGTTTTATGCATCACCCCACCTCACCTTTCCCGTTCAGCAGCCATAGTGTGTTTCCTAAACGTGGGACTCTGTTCTGTTTTGCAATTCAGGTCAAGTGTAGCGGTTTTTACATTCCCTCTCTAAGTGATATCTTAGGATAAGTGTCTTTTTCTGTGTGACTTATTTCACTTAGAATCGTCGTACCTAAATCCACTCATCGTGCTGCTACTAGCCTTATGACGTGGATTTCATGGCTGAGTGATATTCCATTATACATGAGGACCACAACTTCTTTATCCATTTTTCGCTTTCCTAGGATATTTAAGGTGTAATGAAGTGGGGGTTCTTGTCAACAGAGCAGCCCTAAACTTTGGGGTGCCTGTGTCTTGCTGATTTTTAGTTTTCCCAATTTATACGCCCATGAGTGGAAGTGCCCTATGCTCTCCAAGCTGTGTTTTTAGATGTTTCAGAACACACCGTACACTTCTCCGGAGTGCCTGTTGGCAATTTACATCCCACCCATCAGCGTAGCAAGGCTCCCATTTCTCCATGGCCGGTCCTGCATTTCTGGTTTGGACACTTTTTTCCCCATGGCCCTTTTGCCCGCTGGGAAGCGAGACTTCTTTGGAGCGCTGATTGGCCTTTCCAGGTTGCTTGGTTGGCCAAAAAGGGCGTATGCGTTTTTTCCTGAATATATTCAGGAAAAAACGCATACGCCCTTTTTGGCCAAGGGCATCATTGTCCACGTTTTGCCGCTTTTCATGTGCTTTCAAGGCGATTCGAATCTACCTCCTGAAATCTGTTTCCTGCAATTCTGCCTTGCTTTCAAAGCCTCTTCGTTGCCTTCCCTTAATATATTTGTGGACGAGAGGTATCATTTAAAACTCTGCAGGTTTGTGAATTGCAGTGCCCCTGAGCTCCATTTTTCAACTCGCTTTTTTGGGAGCTGGCCGCAAAAGCGCAGGATTGCTTCAGGCCCTCTTCTGGTTCTGGGGGGCAGGCTGAGCTTGTGCTTGATTCTTCTTCCTGATGGGAAAATAGAGTGACCTGTGCCTGTCCCAACCCCTAGAGCTAGTCTCTCATTGGTTCCCCCTCTTCCCGTTCATCCTCAGGACAAATTGCAACCTGTACGGAACAGGAGGTTAAAGGTGCTGATTCTCCAAGGAGGGAGATGGCTAGTAAATCGGCTGGAATGGCGAACCCGAGCAAAGGAGATGAGAAATGAGGTGCGTTTTAGAAACCTTTCCCGATCACACGGTGTACCATCTTCTGGGTTTCTCATGCCTGTTTTCGACGTAGGAAGATGCCCTTGAACCTGGAGATTTGGGACCCATGGGATGGGTTCCATGCAGTATTACTTGAAAGGGTCTGCGTTGGCTCACCCAACCTCACCGAACCTCTCAGCCCCAAGAGTGTCCACCCTTATGTCTCAATCAGCTGTGGGTCTAGATATGGTCAATCCAGGTTGCATCACAGCCCGTGAACGAATTTTGTAAGAATTTCTCTCGCTTTCACTGTCTTTGTTTCACGGGTTTTGAAATGTAATTTATTTTTATAATGGGGTTTAGCTGCTTTTCACGGCTGTGTTTATGCCGCTTTACACCCCCTTGACTCACTTACAGAGAGATATCAATACATAGGTCTGAAGATTCTTACTAGTCAGATATATTCTTGTGCGGTGAATAGGGGGTGTTGAGTCCAGTTCACTGAAAAAGGAATAGGTCTTGTCTCTTACATATTGGGATTATGGAACGGTATCGGAGCTAATTTGAAACCCTTGTTTTGTTCATCACCCCACCTCACCTTTCCCGTTCAGCAGCCATAGTGTGTTTCCTAAACGTGTGACTCTGTTCTGTTTTGCAATTCAGTTCAAGTGTAGCGGTTTTTACATTCCCTCTCTAAGTGATATCTTATGATAAGTTTCTTTTTCTGTGTGACTTATTTCACTTAGAATCGTCGTACCTAAATCCACTCATCGTGCTGCTACTAGCCTTATGACGTTGATTTCATGGCTGAGTGATATTCCATTGTACATGAGGACCACAAGTTCTTTAACCATTTTTCTCTTTCCTAGGATATTTAAGGTGTAATGAAGTGGGGGTTCTTGTCAACAGAGCAGCCCTAAACTTTGGGGTGCCTGTGTCTTGCTGATTTTTACTTTTCCCAATTTATACGCCCATGAGTGGAAGTGCCCTATGCTCTCCAAGCTGTGTTTTTAGATGTTTCAGAACACACCGTACACTTCTCCGGAGTGCCTGTTGGCAATTTACATCCCACCCATCAGCGTAGCAAGGCTCCCATTTCTCCATGGCCGGTCCTGCATTTCTGGTTTGGACACTTTTTTCCCCATGGCCCTTTTGCCCGCTGGGAAGTGAGACTTCTTTGGAGCGCTGATTGGCCTTTCCAGGTTGCTTGGTTGGCCAAAAAGGGCGTATGCGTTTTTTCCTGAATATATTCAGGAAAAAACGCATACGCCCTTTTTGGCCAAGGGCATCATTGTCCACGTTTTGCCGCTTTTCATGTGCTTTCAAGGCGATTCGAATCTACCTCCTGAAATCTGTTTCCTGCAATTCTGCCTTGCTTTCAAAGCCTGTTCGTTGCCTTCCCTTAATATATTTGTGGACGAGAGGTATCATTTAAAACTCTGCAGGTTTGTGAATTGCAGTGCCCCTGAGCTCCATTTTTCAACTCGCTTTTTTGGGAGCTGGCCGCAAAAGCGCAGGATTGCTTCAGGCCCTCTTCTGGTTCTGGGGGGCAGGCTGAGCTTGTGCTTGATTCTTCTTCCTGATGGGAAAATAGAGTGACCTGTGCCTGTCCCAACCCCTAGAGCTAGTCTCTCATTGGTTCGCCCTCTTCCCGTTCATCCTCAGGACAAATTGCAACCTGTACGGAACAGGAGGTTAAAGGTGCTGATTCTCCAAGGAGGGAGATGGCTAGTAAATCGGCTGGAATGGCGAACCCGAGCAAAGGAGATGAGAAATGAGGTGCGTTTTAGAAACCTTTCCCGATCACACGGTGTACCATCTTCTGGGTTTCTCATGCCTGTTTTCGACGTAGGAAGATGCCCTTGAACCTGGAGATTTGGGACCCATGGGATGGGTACCATGCAGTATTACTTGAAAGGGTCTGCGTTGGCTCACCCAACCTCACCGAACCTCTCAGCCCCAAGAGTGTCCACCCTTATGTCTCAATCAGCTGTGGGTCTAGATATGGTCAATCCAGGTTGCATCACAGCCCCTGAACGAATTTTGTAAGAATTTCTCTCTCTTTCACTGTCTTTGTTTCACGGGTTTTGAAAAGTAATTTATTTTTATAATGGGGTTTAGCTGCTTTTCACGGCTGTGTTTATGCCGCTTTACACCCCCTTGACTCACTTACAGAGAGATATCAATACATAGGTTTGAAGATTCTTACTAGTCAGATATATTCTTGTGCGGTGAATAGGGGGTGTTGAGTCCAGTTCACTGAAAAAGGAATAGGTCTTGTCTCTTACATATTGGGTTTATGGAACGGTATCTGAGCTAATTTGAAACCCTTGTTTTATGCATCACCCCACCTCACCTTTCCCGTTCAGCAGCCATAGTGTGTTTCCTAAACGTGGGACTCTGTTCTGTTTTGCAATTCAGGTCAAGTGTAGCGGTTTTTACATTCCCTCTCTAAGTGATATCTTAGGATAAGTGTCTTTTTCTGTGTGACTTATTTCACTTAGAATCGTCGTACCTAAATCCACTCATCGTGCTGCTACTAGCCTTATGACGTGGATTTCATGGCTGAGTGATATTCCATTATACATGAGGACCACAACTTCTTTATCCATTTTTCGCTTTCCTAGGATATTTAAGGTGTAATGAAGTGGGGGTTCTTGTCAACAGAGCAGCCCTAAACTTTGGGGTGCCTGTGTCTTGCTGATTTTTAGTTTTCCCAATTTATACGCCCATGAGTGGAAGTGCCCTATGCTCTCCAAGCTGTGTTTTTAGATGTTTCAGAACACACCGTACACTTCTCCGGAGTGCCTGTTGGCAATTTACATCCCACCCATCAGCGTAGCAAGGCTCCCATTTCTCCATGGCCGGTCCTGCATTTCTGGTTTGGACACTTTTTTCCCCATGGCCCTTTTGCCCGCTGGGAAGCGAGACTTCTTTGGAGCGCTGATTGGCCTTTCCAGGTTGCTTGGTTGGCCAAAAAGGGCGTATGCGTTTTTTCCTGAATATATTCAGGAAAAAACGCATACGCCCTTTTTGGCCAAGGGCATCATTGTCCACGTTTTGCCGCTTTTCATGTGCTTTCAAGGCGATTCGAATCTACCTCCTGAAATCTGTTTCCTGCAATTCTGCCTTGCTTTCAAAGCCTCTTCGTTGCCTTCCCTTAATATATTTGTGGACGAGAGGTATCATTTAAAACTCTGCAGGTTTGTGAATTGCAGTGCCCCTGAGCTCCATTTTTCAACTCGCTTTTTTGGGAGCTGGCCGCAAAAGCGCAGGATTGCTTCAGGCCCTCTTCTGGTTCTGGGGGGCAGGCTGAGCTTGTGCTTGATTCTTCTTCCTGATGGGAAAATAGAGTGACCTGTGCCTGTCCCAACCCCTAGAGCTAGTCTCTCATTGGTTCCCCCTCTTCCCGTTCATCCTCAGGACAAATTGCAACCTGTACGGAACAGGAGGTTAAAGGTGCTGATTCTCCAAGGAGGGAGATGGCTAGTAAATCGGCTGGAATGGCGAACCCGAGCAAAGGAGATGAGAAATGAGGTGCGTTTTAGAAACCTTTCCCGATCACACGGTGTACCATCTTCTGGGTTTCTCATGCCTGTTTTCGACGTAGGAAGATGCCCTTGAACCTGGAGATTTGGGACCCATGGGATGGGTTCCATGCAGTATTACTTGAAAGGGTCTGCGTTGGCTCACCCAACCTCACCGAACCTCTCAGCCCCAAGAGTGTCCACCCTTATGTCTCAATCAGCTGTGGGTCTAGATATGGTCAATCCAGGTTGCATCACAGCCCGTGAACGAATTTTGTAAGAATTTCTCTCGCTTTCACTGTCTTTGTTTCACGGGTTTTGAAATGTAATTTATTTTTATAATGGGGTTTAGCTGCTTTTCACGGCTGTGTTTATGCCGCTTTACACCCCCTTGACTCACTTACAGAGAGATATCAATACATAGGTCTGAAGATTCTTACTAGTCAGATATATTCTTGTGCGGTGAATAGGGGGTGTTGAGTCCAGTTCACTGAAAAAGGAATAGGTCTTGTCTCTTACATATTGGGATTATGGAACGGTATCGGAGCTAATTTGAAACCCTTGTTTTGTTCATCACCCCACCTCACCTTTCCCGTTCAGCAGCCATAGTGTGTTTCCTAAACGTGTGACTCTGTTCTGTTTTGCAATTCAGTTCAAGTGTAGCGGTTTTTACATTCCCTCTCTAAGTGATATCTTATGATAAGTTTCTTTTTCTGTGTGACTTATTTCACTTAGAATCGTCGTACCTAAATCCACTCATCGTGCTGCTACTAGCCTTATGACGTTGATTTCATGGCTGAGTGATATTCCATTGTACATGAGGACCACAAGTTCTTTAACCATTTTTCTCTTTCCTAGGATATTTAAGGTGTAATGAAGTGGGGGTTCTTGTCAACAGAGCAGCCCTAAACTTTGGGGTGCCTGTGTCTTGCTGATTTTTACTTTTCCCAATTTATACGCCCATGAGTGGAAGTGCCCTATGCTCTCCAAGCTGTGTTTTTAGATGTTTCAGAACACACCGTACACTTCTCCGGAGTGCCTGTTGGCAATTTACATCCCACCCATCAGCGTAGCAAGGCTCCCATTTCTCCATGGCCGGTCCTGCATTTCTGGTTTGGACACTTTTTTCCCCATGGCCCTTTTGCCCGCTGGGAAGTGAGACTTCTTTGGAGCGCTGATTGGCCTTTCCAGGTTGCTTGGTTGGCCAAAAAGGGCGTATGCGTTTTTTCCTGAATATATTCAGGAAAAAACGCATACGCCCTTTTTGGCCAAGGGCATCATTGTCCACGTTTTGCCGCTTTTCATGTGCTTTCAAGGCGATTCGAATCTACCTCCTGAAATCTGTTTCCTGCAATTCTGCCTTGCTTTCAAAGCCTGTTCGTTGCCTTCCCTTAATATATTTGTGGACGAGAGGTATCATTTAAAACTCTGCAGGTTTGTGAATTGCAGTGCCCCTGAGCTCCATTTTTCAACTCGCTTTTTTGGGAGCTGGCCGCAAAAGCGCAGGATTGCTTCAGGCCCTCTTCTGGTTCTGGGGGGCAGGCTGAGCTTGTGCTTGATTCTTCTTCCTGATGGGAAAATAGAGTGACCTGTGCCTGTCCCAACCCCTAGAGCTAGTCTCTCATTGGTTCGCCCTCTTCCCGTTCATCCTCAGGACAAATTGCAACCTGTACGGAACAGGAGGTTAAAGGTGCTGATTCTCCAAGGAGGGAGATGGCTAGTAAATCGGCTGGAATGGCGAACCCGAGCAAAGGAGATGAGAAATGAGGTGCGTTTTAGAAACCTTTCCCGATCACACGGTGTACCATCTTCTGGGTTTCTCATGCCTGTTTTCGACGTAGGAAGATGCCCTTGAACCTGGAGATTTGGGACCCATGGGATGGGTTCCATGCAGTATTACTTGAAAGGGTCTGCGTTGGCTCACCCAACCTCACCGAACCTCTCAGCCCCAAGAGTGTCCACCCTTATGTCTCAATCAGCTGTGGGTCTAGATATGGTCAATCCAGGTTGCATCACAGCCCCTGAACGAATTTTGTAAGAATTTCTCTCTCTTTCACTGTCTTTGTTTCACGGGTTTTGAAAAGTAATTTATTTTTATAATGGGGTTTAGCTGCTTTTCACGGCTGTGTTTATGCCGCTTTACACCCCCTTGACTCACTTACAGAGAGATATCAATACATAGGTTTGAAGATTCTTACTAGTCAGATATATTCTTGTGCGGTGAATAGGGGGTGTTGAGTCCAGTTCACTGAAAAAGGAATAGGTCTTGTCTCTTACATATTGGGTTTATGGAACGGTATCGGAGCTAATTTGAAACCCTTGTTTTATGCATCACCCCACCTCACCTTTCCCGTTCAGCAGCCATAGTGTGTTTCCTAAACGTGGGACTCTGTTCTGTTTTGCAATTCAGTTCAAGTGTAGCGGTTTTTACATTCCCTCTCTAAGTGATATCTTAGGATAAGTGTCTTTTTCTGTGTGACTTATTTCACTTAGAATCGTCGTACCTAAATCCACTCATCGTGCTGCTACTAGCCTTATGACGTTGATTTCATGGCTGAGTGATATTCCATTGTACATGAGGACCACAACTTCTTTATCCATTTTTCGCTTTCCTAGGATATTTAAGGTGTAATGAAGTGGGGGTTCTTGTCAACAGAGCAGCCCTAAACTTTGGGGTGCCTGTGTCTTGCTGATTTTTAGTTTTCCCAATTTATACGCCCATGAGTGGAAGTGCCCTATGCTCTCCAAGCTGTGTTTTTAGATGTTTCAGAACACACCGTACACTTCTCCGGAGTGCCTGTTGGCAATTTACATCCCACCCATCAGCGTAGCAAGGCTCCCATTTCTCCATGGCCGGTCCTGCATTTCTGGTTTGGACACTTTTTTCCCCATGGCCCTTTTGCCCGCTGGGAAGCGAGACTTCTTTGGAGCGCTGATTGGCCTTTCCAGGTTGCTTGGTTGGCCAAAAAGGGCGTATGCGTTTTTTCCTGAATATATTCAGGAAAAAACGCATACGCCCTTTTTGGCCAAGGGCATCATTGTCCACGTTTTGCCGCTTTTCATGTGCTTTCAAGGCGATTCGAATCTACCTCCTGAAATCTGTTTCCTGCAATTCTGCCTTGCTTTCAAAGCCTCTTCGTTGCCTTCCCTTAATATATTTGTGGACGAGAGGTATCATTTAAAACTCTGCAGGTTTGTGAATTGCAGTGCCCCTGAGCTCCATTTTTCAACTCGCTTTTTTGGGAGCTGGCCGCAAAAGCGCAGGATTGCTTCAGGCCCTCTTCTGGTTCTGGGGGGCAGGCTGAGCTTGTGCTTGATTCTTCTTCCTGATGGGAAAATAGAGTGACCTGTGCCTGTCCCAACCCCTAGAGCTAGTCTCTCATTGGTTCCCCCTCTTCCCGTTCATCCTCAGGACAAATTGCAACCTGTACGGAACAGGAGGTTAAAGGTGCTGATTCTCCAAGGAGGGAGATGGCTAGTAAATCGGCTGGAATGGCGAACCCGAGCAAAGGAGATGAGAAATGAGGTGCGTTTTAGAAACCTTTCCCGATCACACGGTGTACCATCTTCTGGGTTTCTCATGCCTGTTTTCGACGTAGGAAGATGCCCTTGAACCTGGAGATTTGGGACCCATGGGATGGGTTCCATGCAGTATTACTTGAAAGGGTCTGCGTTGGCTCACCCAACCTCACCGAACCTCTCAGCCCCAAGAGTGTCCACCCTTATGTCTCAATCAGCTGTGGGTCTAGATATGGTCAATCCAGGTTGCATCACAGCCCGTGAACGAATTTTGTAAGAATTTCTCTCGCTTTCACTGTCTTTGTTTCACGGGTTTTGAAAAGTAATTTATTTTTATAATGGGGTTTAGCTGCTTTTCACGGCTGTGTTTATGCCGCTTTACACCCCCTTGACTCACTTACAGAGAGATATCAATACATAGGTTTGAAGATTCTTACTAGTCAGATATATTCTTGTGCGGTGAATAGGGGGTGTTGAGTCCAGTTCACTGAAAAAGGAATAGGTCTTGTCTCTTACATATTGGGTTTATGGAACGGTATCTGAGCTAATTTGAAACCCTTGTTTTATGCATCACCCCACCTCACCTTTCCCGTTCAGCAGCCATAGTGTGTTTCCTAAACGTGGGACTCTGTTCTGTTTTGCAATTCAGTTCAAGTGTAGCGGTTTTTACATTCCCTCTCTAAGTGATATCTTAGGATAAGTGTCTTTTTCTGTGTGACTTATTTCACTTAGAATCGTCGTACCTAAATCCACTCATCGTGCTGCTACTAGCCTTATGACGTTGATTTCATGGCTGAGTGATATTCCATTGTACATGAGGACCACAACTTCTTTATCCATTTTTCGCTTTCCTAGGATATTTAAGGTGTAATGAAGTGGGGGTTCTTGTCAACAGAGCAGCCCTAAACTTTGGGGTGCCTGTGTCTTGCTGATTTTTACTTTTCCCAATTTATACGCCCATGAGTGGAAGTGCCCTATGCTCTCCAAGCTGTGTTTTTAGATGTTTCAGAACACACCGTACACTTCTCCGGAGTGCCTGTTGGCAATTTACATCCCACCCATCAGCGTAGCAAGGCTCCCATTTCTCCATGGCCGGTCCTGCATTTCTGGTTTGGACACTTTTTTCCCCATGGCCCTTTTGCCCGCTGGGAAGCGAGACTTCTTTGGAGCGCTGATTGGCCTTTCCAGGTTGCTTGGTTGGCCAAAAAGGGCGTATGCGTTTTTTCCTGAATATATTCAGGAAAAAACGCATACGCCCTTTTTGGCCAAGGGCATCATTGTCCACGTTTTGCCGCTTTTCATGTGCTTTCAAGGCGATTCGAATCTACCTCCTGAAATCTGTTTCCTGCAATTCTGCCTTGCTTTCAAAGCCTCTTCGTTGCCTTCCCTTAATATATTTGTGGACGAGAGGTATCATTTAAAACTCTGCAGGTTTGTGAATTGCAGTGCCCCTGAGCTCCATTTTTCAACTCGCTTTTTTGGGAGCTGGCCGCAAAAGCGCAGGATTGCTTCAGGCCCTCTTCTGGTTCTGGGGGGCAGGCTGAGCTTGTGCTTGATTCTTCTTCCTGATGGGAAAATAGAGTGACCTGTGCCTGTCCCAACCCCTAGAGCTAGTCTCTCATTGGTTCCCCCTCTTCCCGTTCATCCTCAGGACAAATTGCAACCTGTACGGAACAGGAGGTTAAAGGTGCTGATTCTCCAAGGAGGGAGATGGCTAGTAAATCGGCTGGAATGGCGAACCCGAGCAAAGGAGATGAGAAATGAGGTGCGTTTTAGAAACCTTTCCCGATCACACGGTGTACCATCTTCTGGGTTTCTCATGCCTGTTTTCGACGTAGGAAGATGCCCTTGAACCTGGAGATTTGGGACCCATGGGATGGGTACCATGCAGTATTACTTGAAAGGGTCTGCGTTGGCTCACCCAACCTCACCGAACCTCTCAGCCCCAAGAGTGTCCACCCTTATGTCTCAATCAGCTGTGGGTCTAGATATGGTCAATCCAGGTTGCATCACAGCCCCTGAACGAATTTTGTCAGAATTTCTCTCTCTTTCACTGTCTTTGTTTCACGGGTTTTGAAAAGTAATTTATTTTTATAATGGGGTTTAGCTGCTTTTCACGGCTGTGTTTATGCCGCTTTACACCCCCTTGACTCACTTACAGAGAGATATCAATACATAGGTTTGAAGATTCTTACTAGTCAGATATATTCTTGTGCGGTGAATAGGGGGTGTTGAGTCCAGTTCACTGAAAAAGGAATAGGTCTTGTCTCTTACATATTGGGTTTATGGAACGGTATCGGAGCTAATTTGAAACCCTTGTTTTATGCATCACCCCACCTCACCTTTCCCGTTCAGCAGCCATAGTGTGTTTCCTAAACGTGGGACTCTGTTCTGTTTTGCAATTCAGTTCAAGTGTAGCGGTTTTTACATTCCCTCTCTAAGTGATATCTTAGGATAAGTGTCTTTTTCTGTGTGACTTATTTCACTTAGAATCGTCGTACCTAAATCCACTCATCGTGCTGCTACTAGCCTTATGACGTTGATTTCATGGCTGAGTGATATTCCATTGTACATGAGGACCACAACTTCTTTATCCATTTTTCGCTTTCCTAGGATATTTAAGGTGTAATGAAGTGGGGGTTCTTGTCAACAGAGCAGCCCTAAACTTTGGGGTGCCTGTGTCTTGCTGATTTTTAGTTTTCCCAATTTATACGCCCATGAGTGGAAGTGCCCTATGCTCTCCAGGCTGTGTTTTTAGATGTTTCAGAACACACCGTACACTTCTCCGGAGTGCCTGTTGGCAATTTACATCCCACCCATCAGCGTAGCAAGGCTCCCATTTCTCCATGGCCGGTCCTGCATTTCTGGTTTGGACACTTTTTTCCCCATGGCCCTTTTGCCCGCTGGGAAGCGAGACTTCTTTGGAGCGCTGATTGGCCTTTCCAGGTTGCTTGGTTGGCCAAAAAGGGCGTATGCGTTTTTTCCTGAATATATTCAGGAAAAAACGCATACGCCCTTTTTGGCCAAGGGCATCATTGTCCACGTTTTGCCGCTTTTCATGTGCTTTCAAGGCGATTCGAATCTACCTCCTGAAATCTGTTTCCTGCAATTCTGCCTTGCTTTCAAAGCCTCTTCGTTGCCTTCCCTTAATATATTTGTGGACGAGGGGTATCATTTAAAACTCTGCAGGTTTGTGAATTGCAGTGCCCCTGAGCTCCATTTTTCAACTCGCTTTTTTGGGAGCTGGCCGCAAAAGCGCAGGATTGCTTCAGGCCCTCTTCTGGTTCTGGGGGGCAGGCTGAGCTTGTGCTTGATTCTTCTTCCTGATGGGAAAATAGAGTGACCTGTGCCTGTCCCAACCCCTAGAGCTAGTCTCTCATTGGTTCCCCCTCTTCCCGTTCATCCTCAGGACAAATTGCAACCTGTACGGAACAGGAGGTTAAAGGTGCTGATTCTCCAAGGAGGGAGATGGCTAGTAAATCGGCTGGAATGGCGAACCCGAGCAAAGGAGATGAGAAATGAGGTGCGTTTTAGAAACCTTTCCCGATCACACGGTGTACCATCTTCTGGGTTTCTCATGCCTGTTTTCGACGTAGGAAGATGCCCTTGAACCTGGAGATTTGGGACCCATGGGATGGGTTCCATGCAGTATTACTTGAAAGGGTCTGCGTTGGCTCACCCAACCTCACCGAACCTCTCAGCCCCAAGAGTGTCCACCCTTATGTCTCAATCAGCTGTGGGTCTAGATATGGTCAATCCAGGTTGCATCACAGCCCGTGAACGAATTTTGTAAGAATTTCTCTCGCTTTCACTGTCTTTGTTTCACGGGTTTTGAAAAGTAATTTATTTTTATAATGGGGTTTAGCTGCTTTTCACGGCTGTGTTTATGCCGCTTTACACCCCCTTGACTCACTTACAGAGAGATATCAATACATAGGTTTGAAGATTCTTACTAGTCAGATATATTCTTGTGCGGTGAATAGGGGGTGTTGAGTCCAGTTCACTGAAAAAGGAATAGGTCTTGTCTCTTACATATTGGGTTTATGGAACGGTATCTGAGCTAATTTGAAACCCTTGTTTTATGCATCACCCCACCTCACCTTTCCCGTTCAGCAGCCATAGTGTGTTTCCTAAACGTGGGACTCTGTTCTGTTTTGCAATTCAGTTCAAGTGTAGCGGTTTTTACATTCCCTCTCTAAGTGATATCTTAGGATAAGTGTCTTTTTCTGTGTGACTTATTTCACTTAGAATCGTCGTACCTAAATCCACTCATCGTGCTGCTACTAGCCTTATGACGTTGATTTCATGGCTGAGTGATATTCCATTGTACATGAGGACCACAACTTCTTTATCCATTTTTCGCTTTCCTAGGATATTTAAGGTGTAATGAAGTGGGGGTTCTTGTCAACAGAGCAGCCCTAAACTTTGGGGTGCCTGTGTCTTGCTGATTTTTACTTTTCCCAATTTATACGCCCATGAGTGGAAGTGCCCTATGCTCTCCAAGCTGTGTTTTTAGATGTTTCAGAACACACCGTACACTTCTCCGGAGTGCCTGTTGGCAATTTACATCCCACCCATCAGCGTAGCAAGGCTCCCATTTCTCCATGGCCGGTCCTGCATTTCTGGTTTGGACACTTTTTTCCCCATGGCCCTTTTGCCCGCTGGGAAGCGAGACTTCTTTGGAGCGCTGATTGGCCTTTCCAGGTTGCTTGGTTGGCCAAAAAGGGCGTATGCGTTTTTTCCTGAATATATTCAGGAAAAAACGCATACGCCCTTTTTGGCCAAGGGCATCATTGTCCACGTTTTGCCGCTTTTCATGTGCTTTCAAGGCGATTCGAATCTACCTCCTGAAATCTGTTTCCTGCAATTCTGCCTTGCTTTCAAAGCCTCTTCGTTGCCTTCCCTTAATATATTTGTGGACGAGAGGTATCATTTAAAACTCTGCAGGTTTGTGAATTGCAGTGCCCCTGAGCTCCATTTTTCAACTCGCTTTTTTGGGAGCTGGCCGCAAAAGCGCAGGATTGCTTCAGGCCCTCTTCTGGTTCTGGGGGGCAGGCTGAGCTTGTGCTTGATTCTTCTTCCTGATGGGAAAATAGAGTGACCTGTGCCTGTCCCAACCCCTAGAGCTAGTCTCTCATTGGTTCCCCCTCTTCCCGTTCATCCTCAGGACAAATTGCAACCTGTACGGAACAGGAGGTTAAAGGTGCTGATTCTCCAAGGAGGGAGATGGCTAGTAAATCGGCTGGAATGGCGAACCCGAGCAAAGGAGATGAGAAATGAGGTGCGTTTTAGAAACCTTTCCCGATCACACGGTGTACCATCTTCTGGGTTTCTCATGCCTGTTTTCGACGTAGGAAGATGCCCTTGAACCTGGAGATTTGGGACCCATGGGATGGGTACCATGCAGTATTACTTGAAAGGGTCTGCGTTGGCTCACCCAACCTCACCGAACCTCTCAGCCCCAAGAGTGTCCACCCTTATGTCTCAATCAGCTGTGGGTCTAGATATGGTCAATCCAGGTTGCATCACAGCCCCTGAACGAATTTTGTCAGAATTTCTCTCTCTTTCACTGTCTTTGTTTCACGGGTTTTGAAAAGTAATTTATTTTTATAATGGGGTTTAGCTGCTTTTCACGGCTGTGTTTATGCCGCTTTACACCCCCTTGACTCACTTACAGAGAGATATCAATACATAGGTTTGAAGATTCTTACTAGTCAGATATATTCTTGTGCGGTGAATAGGGGGTGTTGAGTCCAGTTCACTGAAAAAGGAATAGGTCTTGTCTCTTACATATTGGGTTTATGGAACGGTATCGGAGCTAATTTGAAACCCTTGTTTTATGCATCACCCCACCTCACCTTTCCCGTTCAGCAGCCATAGTGTGTTTCCTAAACGTGGGACTCTGTTCTGTTTTGCAATTCAGTTCAAGTGTAGCGGTTTTTACATTCCCTCTCTAAGTGATATCTTAGGATAAGTGTCTTTTTCTGTGTGACTTATTTCACTTAGAATCGTCGTACCTAAATCCACTCATCGTGCTGCTACTAGCCTTATGACGTTGATTTCATGGCTGAGTGATATTCCATTGTACATGAGGACCACAACTTCTTTATCCATTTTTCGCTTTCCTAGGATATTTAAGGTGTAATGAAGTGGGGGTTCTTGTCAACAGAGCAGCCCTAAACTTTGGGGTGCCTGTGTCTTGCTGATTTTTAGTTTTCCCAATTTATACGCCCATGAGTGGAAGTGCCCTATGCTCTCCAGGCTGTGTTTTTAGATGTTTCAGAACACACCGTACACTTCTCCGGAGTGCCTGTTGGCAATTTACATCCAACCCATCAGCGTAGCAAGGCTCCCATTTCTCCATGGCCGGTCCTGCATTTCTGGTTTGGACACTTTTTTCCCCATGGCCCTTTTGCCCGCTGGGAAGTGAGACTTCTTTGGAGCGCTGATTGGCCTTTCCAGGTTGCTTGGTTGGCCAAAAAGGGCGTATGCGTTTTTTCCTGAATATATTCAGGAAAAAACGCATACGCCCTTTTTGGCCAAGGGCATCATTGTCCACGTTTTGCCGCTTTTCATGTGCTTTCAAGGCGATTCGAATCTACCTCCTGAAATCTGTTTCCTGCAATTCTGCCTTGCTTTCAAAGCCTCTTCGTTGCCTTCCCTTAATATATTTGTGGACGAGAGGTATCATTTAAAACTCTGCAGGTTTGTGAATTGCAGTGCCCCTGAGCTCCATTTTTCAACTCGCTTTTTTGGGAGCTGGCCGCAAAAGCGCAGGATTGCTTCAGGCCCTCTTCTGGTTCTGGGGGGCAGGCTGAGCTTGTGCTTGATTCTTCTTCCTGATGGGAAAATAGAGTGACCTGTGCCTGTCCCAACCCCTAGAGCTAGTCTCTCATTGGTTCCCCCTCTTCCCCTTCATCCTCAGGACAAATTGCAACCTGTACGGAACAGGAGGTTAAAGGTGCTGATTCTCCAAGGAGGGAGATGGCTAGTAAATCGGCTGGAATGGCGAACCCGAGCAAAGGAGATGAGAAATGAGGTGCGTTTTAGAAACCTTTCCCGATCACACGGTGTACCATCTTCTGGGTTTCTCATGCCTGTTTTCGACGTAGGAAGATGCCCTTGAACCTGGAGATTTGGGACCCATGGGATGGGTACCATGCAGTATTACTTGAAAGGGTCTGCGTTGGCTCACCCAACCTCACCGAACCTCTCAGCCCCAAGAGTGTCCACCCTTATGTCTCAATCAGCTGTGGGTCTAGATATGGTCAATCCAGGTTGCATCACAGCCCCTGAACGAATTTTGTAAGAATTTCTCTCTCTTTCACTGTCTTTGTTTCACGGGTTTTGAAAAGTAATTTATTTTTATAATGGGGTTTAGCTGCTTTTCACGGCTGTGTTTATGCCGCTTTACACCCCCTTGACTCACTTACAGAGAGATATCAATACATAGGTTTGAAGATTCTTACTAGTCAGATATATTCTTGTGCGGTGAATAGGGGGTGTTGAGTCCAGTTCACTGAAAAAGGAATAGGTCTTGTCTCTTACATATTGGGTTTATGGAACGGTATCTGAGCTAATTTGAAACCCTTGTTTTATGCATCACCCCACCTCACCTTTCCCGTTCAGCAGCCATAGTGTGTTTCCTAAACGTGGGACTCTGTTCTGTTTTGCAATTCAGGTCAAGTGTAGCGGTTTTTACATTCCCTCTCTAAGTGATATCTTAGGATAAGTGTCTTTTTCTGTGTGACTTATTTCACTTAGAATCGTCGTACCTAAATCCACTCATCGTGCTGCTACTAGCCTTATGACGTGGATTTCATGGCTGAGTGATATTCCATTGTACATGAGGACCACAACTTCTTTATCCATTTTTCGCTTTCCTAGGATATTTAAGGTGTAATGAAGTGGGGGTTCTTGTCAACAGAGCAGCCCTAAACTTTGGGGTGCCTGTGTCTTGCTGATTTTTAGTTTTCCCAATTTATACGCCCATGAGTGGAAGTGCCCTATGCTCTCCAAGCTGTGTTTTTAGATGTTTCAGAACACACCGTACACTTCTCAGGAGTGCCTGTTGGCAATTTACATCCCACCCATCAGCGTAGCAAGGCTCCCATTTCTCCATGGCCGGTCCTGCATTTCTGGTTTTGACACTTTTTTCCGCATGGCCCTTTTGCCCGCTGGGAAGCGAGACTTCTTTGGAGCGCTGATTGGCCTTTCCAGGTTGCTTGGTTGGCCAAAAAGGGCGTATGCGTTTTTTCCTGAATATATTCAGGAAAAAACGCATACGCCCTTTTTGGCCAAGGGCATCATTGTCCACGTTTTGCCGCTTTTCATGTGCTTTCAAGGCCATTCGAATCTACCTCCTGAAATCTGTTTCCTGCAATTCTGCCTTGCTTTCAAAGCCTCTTCGTTGCCTTCCCTTAATATATTTGTGGACGAGAGGTATCATTTAAAACTCTGCAGGTTTGTGAATTGCAGTGCCCCTGAGCTCCATTTTTCAACTCGCTTTTTTGGGAGCTGGCCGCAAAAGCGCAGGATTGCTTCAGGCCCTCTTCTGGTTCTGGGGGGCAGGCTGAGCTTGTGCTTGATTCTTCTTCCTGATGGGAAAATAGAGTGACCTGTGCCTGTCCCAACCCCTAGAGCTAGTCTCTCATTGGTTCCCCCTCTTCCCGTTCATCCTCAGGACAAATTGCAACCTGTACGGAACAGGAGGTTAAAGGTGCTGATTCTCCAAGGAGGGAGATGGCTAGTAAATCGGCTGGAATGGCGAACCCGAGCAAAGGAGATGAGAAATGAGGTGCGTTTTAGAAACCTTTCCCGATCACACGGTGTACCATCTTCTGGGTTTCTCATGCCTGTTTTCGACGTAGGAAGATGCCCTTGAACCTGGAGATTTGGGACCCATGGGATGGGTTCCATGCAGTATTACTTGAAAGGGTCTGCGTTGGCTCACCCAACCTCACCGAACCTCTCAGCCCCAAGAGTGTCCACCCTTATGTCTCAATCAGCTGTGGGTCTAGATATGGTCAATCCAGGTTGCATCACAGCCCGTGAACGAATTTTGTAAGAATTTCTCTCGCTTTCACTGTCTTTGTTTCACGGGTTTTGAAATGTAATTTATTTTTATAATGGGGTTTAGCTGCTTTTCACGGCTGTGTTTATGCCGCTTTACACCCCCTTGACTCACTTACAGAGAGATATCAATACATAGGTTTGAAGATTCTTACTAGTCAGATATATTCTTGTGCGGTGAATAGGGGGTGTTGAGTCCAGTTCACTGAAAAAGGAATAGGTCTTGTCTCTTACATATTGGGATTATGGAACGGTATCGGAGCTAATTTGAAACCCTTGTTTTGTTCATCACCCCACCTCACCTTTCCCGTTCAGCAGCCATAGTGTGTTTCCTAAACGTGTGACTCTGTTCTGTTTTGCAATTCAGTTCAAGTGTAGCGGTTTTTACATTCCCTCTCTAAGTGATATCTTATGATAAGTTTCTTTTTCTGTGTGACTTATTTCACTTAGAATCGTCGTACCTAAATCCACTCATCGTGCTGCTACTAGCCTTATGACGTTGATTTCATGGCTGAGTGATATTCCATTGTACATGAGGACCACAAGTTCTTGAACCATTTTTCTCTTTCCTAGGATATTTAAGGTGTAATGAAGTGGGGGTTCTTGTCAACAGAGCAGCCCTAAACTTTGGGGTGCCTGTGTCTTGCTGATTTTTACTTTTCCCAATTTATACGCCCATGAGTGGAAGTGCCCTATGCTCTCCAAGCTGTGTTTTTAGATGTTTCAGAACACACCGTACACTTCTCCGGAGTGCCTGTTGGCAATTTACATCCCACCCATCAGCGTAGCAAGGCTCCCATTTCTCCATGGCCGGTCCTGCATTTCTGGTTTGGACACTTTTTTCCCCATGGCCCTTTTGCCCGCTGGGAAGTGAGACTTCTTTGGAGCGCTGATTGGCCTTTCCAGGTTGCTTGGTTGGCCAAAAAGGGCGTATGCGTTTTTTCCTGAATATATTCAGGAAAAAACGCATACGCCCTTTTTGGCCAAGGGCATCATTGTCCACGTTTTGCCGCTTTTCATGTGCTTTCAAGGCGATTCGAATCTACCTCCTGAAATCTGTTTCCTGCAATTCTGCCTTGCTTTCAAAGCCTGTTCGTTGCCTTCCCTTAATATATTTGTGGACGAGAGGTATCATTTAAAACTCTGCAGGTTTGTGAATTGCAGTGCCCCTGAGCTCCATTTTTCAACTCGCTTTTTTGGGAGCTGGCCGCAAAAGTGCAGGATTGCTTCAGGCCCTCTTCTGGTTCTGGGGGGCAGGCTGAGCTTGTGCTTGATTCTTCTTCCTGATGGGAAAATAGAGTGACCTGTGCCTGTCCCAACCCCTAGAGCTAGTCTCTCATTGGTTCGCCCTCTTCCCGTTCATCCTCAGGACAAATTGCAACCTGTACGGAACAGGAGGTTAAAGGTGCTGATTCTCCAAGGAGGGAGATGGCTAGTAAATCGGCTGGAATGGCGAACCCGAGCAAAGGAGATGAGAAATGAGGTGCGTTTTAGAAACCTTTCCCGATCACACGGTGTACCATCTTCTGGGTTTCTCATGCCTGTTTTCGACGTAGGAAGATGCCCTTGAACCTGGAGATTTGGGACCCATGGGATGGGTTCCATGCAGTATTACTTGAAAGGGTCTGCGTTGGCTCACCCAACCTCACCGAACCTCTCAGCCCCAAGAGTGTCCACCCTTATGTCTCAATCAGCTGTGGGTCTAGATATGGTCAATCCAGGTTGCATCACAGCCCCTGAACGAATTTTGTAAGAATTTCTCTCTCTTTCACTGTCTTTGTTTCACGGGTTTTGAAAAGTAATTTATTTTTATAATGGGGTTTAGCTGCTTTTCACGGCTGTGTTTATGCCGCTTTACACCCCCTTGACTCACTTACAGAGAGATATCAATACATAGGTTTGAAGATTCTTACTAGTCAGATATATTCTTGTGCGGTGAATAGGGGGTGTTGAGTCCAGTTCACTGAAAAAGGAATAGGTCTTGTCTCTTACATATTGGGTTTATGGAACGGTATCGGAGCTAATTTGAAACCCTTGTTTTATGCATCACCCCACCTCACCTTTCCCGTTCAGCAGCCATAGTGTGTTTCCTAAACGTGGGACTCTGTTCTGTTTTGCAATTCAGTTCAAGTGTAGCGGTTTTTACATTCCCTCTCTAAGTGATATCTTAGGATAAGTGTCTTTTTCTGTGTGACTTATTTCACTTAGAATCGTCGTACCTAAATCCACTCATCGTGCTGCTACTAGCCTTATGACGTGGATTTCATGGCTGAGTGATATTCCATTATACATGAGGACCACAACTTCTTTATCCATTTTTCGCTTTCCTAGGATATTTAAGGTGTAATGAAGTGGGGGTTCTTGTCAACAGAGCAGCCCTAAACTTTGGGGTGCCTGTGTCTTGCTGATTTTTAGTTTTCCCAATTTATACGCCCATGAGTGGAAGTGCCCTATGCTCTCCAAGCTGTGTTTTTAGATGTTTCAGAACACACCGTACACTTCTCCGGAGTGCCTGTTGGCAATTTACATCCCACCCATCAGCGTAGCAAGGCTCCCATTTCTCCATGGCCGGTCCTGCATTTCTGGTTTGGACACTTTTTTCCCCATGGCCCTTTTGCCCGCTGGGAAGCGAGACTTCTTTGGAGCGCTGATTGGCCTTTCCAGGTTGCTTGGTTGGCCAAAAAGGGCGTATGCGTTTTTTCCTGAATATATTCAGGAAAAAACGCATACGCCCTTTTTGGCCAAGGGCATCATTGTCCACGTTTTGCCGCTTTTCATGTGCTTTCAAGGCGATTCGAATCTACCTCCTGAAATCTGTTTCCTGCAATTCTGCCTTGCTTTCAAAGCCTCTTCGTTGCCTTCCCTTAATATATTTGTGGACGAGAGGTATCATTTAAAACTCTGCAGGTTTGTGAATTGCAGTGCCCCTGAGCTCCATTTTTCAACTCGCTTTTTTGGGAGCTGGCCGCAAAAGCGCAGGATTGCTTCAGGCCCTCTTCTGGTTCTGGGGGGCAGGCTGAGCTTGTGCTTGATTCTTCTTCCTGATGGGAAAATAGAGTGACCTGTGCCTGTCCCAACCCCTAGAGCTAGTCTCTCATTGGTTCCCCCTCTTCCCGTTCATCCTCAGGACAAATTGCAACCTGTACGGAACAGGAGGTTAAAGGTGCTGATTCTCCAAGGAGGGAGATGGCTAGTAAATCGGCTGGAATGGCGAACCCGAGCAAAGGAGATGAGAAATGAGGTGCGTTTTAGAAACCTTTCCCGATCACACGGTGTACCATCTTCTGGGTTTCTCATGCCTGTTTTCGACGTAGGAAGATGCCCTTGAACCTGGAGATTTGGGACCCATGGGATGGGTTCCATGCAGTATTACTTGAAAGGGTCTGCGTTGGCTCACCCAACCTCACCGAACCTCTCAGCCCCAAGAGTGTCCACCCTTATGTCTCAATCAGCTGTGGGTCTAGATATGGTCAATCCAGGTTGCATCACAGCCCGTGAACGAATTTTGTAAGAATTTCTCTCGCTTTCACTGTCTTTGTTTCACGGGTTTTGAAAAGTAATTTATTTTTATAATGGGGTTTAGCTGCTTTTCACGGCTGTGTTTATGCCGCTTTACACCCCCTTGACTCACTTACAGAGAGATATCAATACATAGGTTTGAAGATTCTTACTAGTCAGATATATTCTTGTGCGGTGAATAGGG
The DNA here is from genome assembly GCF_949987535.1 of Balaenoptera acutorostrata. Classification (NCBI taxonomy): domain Eukaryota; kingdom Metazoa; phylum Chordata; class Mammalia; order Artiodactyla; family Balaenopteridae; genus Balaenoptera; species Balaenoptera acutorostrata. The sequence goes on along the minus strand of NW_026646549.1, from coordinate 17,545 downwards.
GGTGTTGAGTCCAGTTCACTGAAAAAGGAATAGGTCTTGTCTCTTACATATTGGGATTATGGAACGGTATCTGAGCTAATTTGAAACCCTTGTTTTATGCATCACCCCACCTCACCTTTCCCGTTCAGCAGCCATAGTGTGTTTCCTAAACGTGGGACTCTGTTCTGTTTTGCAATTCAGTTCAAGTGTAGCGGTTTTTACATTCCCTCTCTAAGTGATATCTTAGGATAAGTGTCTTTTTCTGTGTGACTTATTTCACTTAGAATCGTCGTACCTAAATCCACTCATCGTGCTGCTACTAGCCTTATGACGTTGATTTCATGGCTGAGTGATATTCCATTGTACATGAGGACCACAACTTCTTTATCCATTTTTCGCTTTCCTAGGATATTTAAGGTGTAATGAAGTGGGGGTTCTTGTCAACAGAGCAGCCCTAAACTTTGGGGTGCCTGTGTCTTGCTGATTTTTAGTTTTCCCAATTTATACGCCCATGAGTGGAAGTGCCCTATGCTCTCCAAGCTGTGTTTTTAGATGTTTCAGAACACACCGTACACTTCTCCGGAGTGCCTGTTGGCAATTTACATCCCACCCATCAGCGTAGCAAGGCTCCCATTTCTCCATGGCCGGTCCTGCATTTCTGGTTTGGACACTTTTTTCCCCATGGCCCTTTTGCCCGCTGGGAAGCGAGACTTCTTTGGAGCGCTGATTGGCCTTTCCAGGTTGCTTGGTTGGCCAAAAAGGGCGTATGCGTTTTTTCCTGAATATATTCAGGAAAAAACGCATACGCCCTTTTTGGCCAAGGGCATCATTGTCCACGTTTTGCCGCTTTTCATGTGCTTTCAAGGCGATTCGAATCTACCTCCTGAAATCTGTTTCCTGCAATTCTGCCTTGCTTTCAAAGCCTCTTCGTTGCCTTCCCTTAATATATCTGTGGACGAGAGGTATCATTTAAAACTCTGCAGGTTTGTGAATTGCAGTGCCCCTGAGCTCCATTTTTCAACTCGCTTTTTTGGGAGCTGGCCGCAAAAGCGCAGGATTGCTTCAGGCCCTCTTCTGGTTCTGGGGGGCAGGCTGAGCTTGTGCTTGATTCTTCTTCCTGATGGGAAAATAGAGTGACCTGTGCCTGTCCCAACCCCTAGAGCTAGTCTCTCATTGGTTCCCCCTCTTCCCGTTCATCCTCAGGACAAATTGCAACCTGTACGGAACAGGAGGTTAAAGGTGCTGATTCTCCAAGGAGGGAGATGGCTAGTAAATCGGCTGGAATGGCGAACCCGAGCAAAGGAGATGAGAAATGAGGTGCGTTTTAGAAACCTTTCCCGATCACACGGTGTACCATCTTCTGGGTTTCTCATGCCTGTTTTCGACGTAGGAAGATGCCCTTGAACCTGGAGATTTGGGACCCATGGGATGGGTTCCATGCAGTATTACTTGAAAGGGTCTGCGTTGGCTCACCCAACCTCACCGAACCTCTCAGCCCCAAGAGTGTCCACCCTTATGTCTCAATCAGCTGTGGGTCTAGATATGGTCAATCCAGGTTGCATCACAGCCCGTGAACGAATTTTGTAAGAATTTCTCTCGCTTTCACTGTCTTTGTTTCACGGGTTTTGAAATGTAATTTATTTTTATAATGGGGTTTAGCTGCTTTTCACGGCTGTGTTTATGCCGCTTTACACCCCCTTGACTCACTTACAGAGAGATATCAATACATAGGTTTGAAGATTCTTACTAGTCAGATATATTCTTGTGCGGTGAATAGGGGGTGTTGAGTCCAGTTCACTGAAAAAGGAATAGGTCTTGTCTCTTACATATTGGGATTATGGAACGGTATCGGAGCTAATTTGAAACCCTTGTTTTGTTCATCACCCCACCTCACCTTTCCCGTTCAGCAGCCATAGTGTGTTTCCTAAACGTGTGACTCTGTTCTGTTTTGCAATTCAGTTCAAGTGTAGCGGTTTTTACATTCCCTCTCTAAGTGATATCTTATGATAAGTTTCTTTTTCTGTGTGACTTATTTCACTTAGAATCGTCGTACCTAAATCCACTCATCGTGCTGCTACTAGCCTTATGACGTGGATTTCATGGCTGAGTGATATTCCATTGTACATGAGGACCACAACTTCTTTATCCATTTTTCTCTTTCCTAGGATATTTAAGGTGTAATGAAGTGGGGGTTCTTGTCAACAGAGCAGCCCTAAACTTTGGGGTGCCTGTGTCTTGCTGATTTTTAGTTTTCCCAATTTATACGCCCATGAGTGGAAGTGCCCTATGCTCTGCAAGCTGTGTTTTTTAGATGTTTCAGAACACACCGTACACTTCTCCAGAGTGGTGTTGGCAATTTACATCCCACCCATCAGCGTAGCAAGGCTCCCATTTCTCCATGGCCGGTCCTGCATTTCTGGTTTGGACACTTTTTTCCGCATGGCCCTTTTGCCCGCTGGGAAGCGAGACTTCTTTGGAGCGCTGATTGGCCTTTCCAGGTTGCTTGGTTGGCCAAAAAGGGCGTATGCGTTTTTTCCTGAATATATTCAGGAAAAAACGCATACGCCCTTTTTGGCCAAGGGCATCATTGTCCACGTTTTGCCGCTTTTCATGTGCTTTCAAGGCGATTCGAATCTACCTCCTGAAATCTGTTTCCTGCAATTCTGCCTTGCTTTCAAAGCCTCTTCGTTGCCTTCCCTTAATATATTTGTGGACGAGAGGTATCATTTAAAACTCTGCAGGTTTGTGAATTGCAGTGCCCCTGAGCTCCATTTTTCAACTCGCTTTTTTGGGAGCTGGCCGCAAAAGCGCAGGATTGCTTCAGGCCCTCTTCTGGTTCTGGGGGGCAGGCTGAGCTTGTGCTTAATTCTTCTTCCTGATGGGAAAATAGAGTGACCTGTGCCTGTCCCAACACCTAGAGCTAGTCTCTCATTGGTTCCCCCTCTTCCCGTTCATCCTCAGGACAAATTGCAACCTGTACGGAACAGGAGGTTAAAGGTGCTGATTCTCCAAGGAGGGAGATGGCTAGTAAATCGGCTGGAATGGCGAACCCGAGCCAAGGAGATGAGAAATGAGGTGCGTTTTAGAAACCTTTCCCGATCACACGGTGTACCATCTTCTGGGTTTCTCATGCCTGTTTTCGATGTAGGAAGATGCCCTTGAACCTGGAGATTTGGGACCCATGGGATGGGTACCATGCAGTATTACTTGAAAGGGTCTGCGTTGGCTCACCCAACCTCACCGAACCTCTCAGCCCCAAGAGTGTCCACCCTTATGTCTCAATCAGCTGTGGGTCTAGATATGGTCAATCCAGGTTGCATCACAGCCCCTGAACGAATTTTGTAAGAATTTCTCTCTCTTTCACTGTCTTTGTTTCACGGGTTTTGAAAAGTAATTTATTTTTATAATGGGGTTTAGCTGCTTTTCACGGCTGTGTTTATGCCGCTTTACACCCCCTTGACTCACTTACAGAGAGATATCAATACATAGGTTTGAAGATTCTTACTAGTCAGATATATTCTTGTGCGGTGAATAGGGGGTGTTGAGTCCAGTTCACTGAAAAAGGAATAGGTCTTGTCTCTTACATATTGGGTTTATGGAACGGTATCTGAGCTAATTTGAAACCCTTGTTTTATGCATCACCCCACCTCACCTTTCCCGTTCAGCAGCCATAGTGTGTTTTCTAAACGTGTGACTCTGTTCTGTTTTGTAATTCAGTTCAAGTGTAGCGGTTTTTACATTCCCTCTAGAAGTGATATCTTAGGATAAGTGTCTTTTTCTGTGTGACTTATTTCACTTAGAATCGTCGTACCTAAATCCACTCATCGTGCTGCTACTAGCCTTATGACGTTGATTTCATGGCTGAGTGATATTCCATTGTACATGAGGACCACAACTTCTTTATCCATTTTTCTCTTTCCTAGGATATTTAAGGTGTAATGAAGTGGGGGTTCTTGTCAACAGAGCAGCCCTAAACTTTGGGGTGCCTGTGTCTTGCTGATTTTTAGTTTTCCCAACTTATACGCCCATGAGTGGAAGTGCCCTATGCTCTCCAAGCTGTGTTTTTTAGATGTTTCAGAACACACCGTACACTTCTCCAGAGTGGCTGTTGGCAATTTACATCCCACCCATCAGCGTAGCAAGGCTCCCATTTCTCCATGGCCGGTCCTGCACTTCTGGTTTGGACACTTTTTTCCGCATGGCCCTTTTGCCCGCTGGGAAGCGAGACTTCTTTGGAGCGCTGATTTGCCTTTCCAGGTTGCTTGGTTGGCCAAAAAGGGCGTATGCGTTTTTTCCTGAATATATTCAGGAAAAAACGCATACGCCCTTTTTGGCCAAGGGCATCATTTTCCACGTTTTGCCGCTTTTCATGTGCTTTCAAGGCGATTCGAATCTACCTCCTGAAATCTGTTTCCTGCAATTCTGCCTTGCTTTCAAAGCCTCTTCGTTGCCTTCCCTTAATATATTTGTGGATGAGAGGTATCATTTAAAACTCTGCAGGTTTGTGAATTGCAGTGCCCCTGAGCTCCATTTTTCATCTCGCTTTTCTGGGAGCTGGCCGCAAAAGCGCAGGATTGCTTCAGGCCCTCTTCTGGTTCTGGGGGGCAGGCTGAGCTTGTGCTTAATTCTTCTTCCTGATGGGAAAATAGAGTGACCTGTGCCTGTCCCAACACCTAGAGCTAGTCTCTCATTGGTTCCCCCTCTTCCCGTTCATCCTCAGGACAAATTGCAACCTGTACGGAACAGGAGGTTAAAGGTGCTGATTCTCCAAGGAGGGAGATGGCTAGTAAATCGGCTGGAATGGCGAACCCGAGCAAAGGAGATGAGAAATGAGGTGCGTTTTAGAAACCTTTCCCGATCACACGGTGTACCATCTTCTGGGTTTCTCATGCCTGTTTTCGATGTAGGAAGATGCCCTTGAACCTGGAGATTTGGGACCCATGGGATGGGTACCATGCAGTATTACTTGAAAGGGTCTGCGTTGGCTCACCCAACCTCACCGAACCTCTCAGCCCCAAGAGTGTCCACCCTTATGTCTCAATCAGCTGTGGGTCTAGATATGGTCAATCCAGGTTGCATCACAGCCCCTGAACGAATTTTGTAAGAATTTCTCTCTCTTTCACTGTCTTTGTTTCACGGGTTTTGAAAAGTAATTTATTTTTATAATGGGGTTTAGCTGCTTTTCACGGCTGTGTTTATGCCGCTTTACACCCCCTTGACTCACGTACAGAGAGATATCAATAGATAGGTTTGAAGATTCTTACTAGTCAGATATAATCTTGTGCGGTGAATAGGGGGTGTTGAGTCCAGTTCACTGAAAAAGGAATAGGTCTTGTCTCTTACATATTGGGTTTATGGAACGGTATCTGAGCTAATTTGAAACCCTTGTTTTATGCATCACCCCACCTCACCTTTCCCGTTCAGCAGCCATAGTGTGTTTTCTAAACGTGTGACTCTGTTCTGTTTTGTAATTCAGTTCAAGTGTAGCGGTTTTTACATTCCCTCTAGAAGTGATATCTTATGATAAGTGTCTTTTTCTGTGTGACTTATTTCACTTAGAATCGTCGTACCTAAATCCACTCATCGTGCTGCTACTAGCCTTATGACGTTGATTTCATGGCTGAGTGATATTCCATTGTACATGAGGACCACAACTTCTTTATCCATTTTTCTCTTTCCTAGGATATTTAAGGTGTAATGAAGTGGGGGTTCTTGTCAACAGAGCAGCCCTAAACTTTGGGCTGCCTGTGTCTTGCTGATTTTTAGTTTTCCCAACTTATACGCCCATGAGTGGAAGTGCCCTATGCTCTCCAAGCTGTGTTTTTTAGATGTTTCAGAACACACCGTACACTTCTCCAGAGTGGCTGTTGGCAATTTACATCCCACCCATCAGCGTAGCAAGGCTCCCATTTCTCCATGGCCGGTCCTGCACTTCTGGTTTGGACACTTTATTCCGCATGGCCCTTTTGCCCGCTGGGAAGCGAGACTTCTTTGGAGCGCTGATTGGCCTTTCCAGGTTGCTTGGTTGGCCAAAAAGGGCGTATGCGTTTTTTCCTGAATATATTCAGGAAAAAACGCATACGCCCTTTTTGGCCAAGGGCATCATTGTCCACGTTTTGCCGCTTTTCATGTGCTTTCAAGGCGATTCGAATCTACCTCCTGAAATCTGTTTCCTGCAATTCTGCCTTGCTTTCAAAGCCTCTTCGTTGCCTTCCCTTAATATATTTGTGGACGAGAGGTATCATTTAAAACTCTGCAGGTTTGTGAATTGCAGTGCCCCTGAGCTCCATTTTTCAACTCGCTTTTTTGGGAGCTGGCCGCAAAAGCGCAGGATTGCTTCAGGCCCTCTTCTGGTTCTGGGGGGCAGGCTGAGCTTGTGCTTAATTCTTCTTCCTGATGGGAAAATAGAGTGACCTGTGCCTGTCCCAACACCTAGAGCTAGTCTCTCATTGGTTCCCCCTCTTCCCGTTCATCCTCAGGACAAATTGCAACCTGTACGGAACAGGAGGTTAAAGGTGCTGATTCTCCAAGGAGGGAGATGGCTAGTAAATCGGCTGGAATGGCGAACCCGAGCCAAGGAGATGAGAAATGAGGTGCGTTTTAGAAACCTTTCCCGATCACACGGTGTACCATCTTCTGGGTTTCTCATGCCTGTTTTCGATGTAGGAAGATGCCCTTGAACCTGGAGATTTGGGACCCGTGGGATGGGTACCATGCAGTATTACTTGAAAGGGTCTGCGTTGGCTCACCCAACCTCACCGAACCTCTCAGCCCCAAGAGTGTCCACCCTTATGTCTCAATCAGCTGTGGGTCTAGATATGGTCAATCCAGGTTGCATCACAGCCCCTGAACGAATTTTGGAAGAATTTCTCTCTCTTTCACTGTCTTTGTTTCACGGGTTTTGAAAAGGAATTTATTTTTATAATGGGGTTTAGCTGCTTTTCACGGCTGTGTTTATGCCGCTTTACACCCCCTTGACTCACTTACAGAGAGATATCAATACATAGGTTTGAAGATTCTTACTAGTCAGATATATTCTTGTGCGGTGAATAGGGGGTGTTGAGTCCAGTTCACTGAAAAAGGAATAGGTCTTGTCTCTTACATATTGGGTTTATGGAACGGTATCTGAGCTAATTTGAAACCCTTGTTTTATGCATCACCCCACCTCACCTTTCCCGTTCAGCAGCCATAGTGTGTTTTCTAAACGTGTGACTCTGTTCTGTTTTGTAATTCAGTTCAAGTGTAGCGGTTTTTACATTCCCTCTAGAAGTGATATCTTAAGATAAGTGTCTTTTTCTGTGTGACTTATTTCACTTAGAATCGTCGTACCTAAATCCACTCATCGTGCTGCTACTAGCCTTATGACGTTGATTTCATGGCTGAGTGATATTCCATTGTACATGAGGACCACAACTTCTTTATCCATTTTTCTCTTTCCTAGGATATTTAAGGTGTAATGAAGTGGGGGTTCTTGTCAACAGAGCAGCCCTAAACTTTGGGGTGCCTGTGTCTTGCTGATTTTTAGTTTTCCCAACTTATACGCCCATGAGTGGAAGTGCCCTATGCTCTCCAAGCTGTGTTTTTTAGATGTTTCAGAACACACCGTACACTTCTCCAGAGTGGCTGTTGGCAATTTACATCCCACCCATCAGCGTAGCAAGGCTCCCATTTCTCCATGGCCGGTCCTGCACTTCTGGTTTGGACACTTTTTTCCGCATGGCCCTTTTGCCCGCTGGGAAGCGAGACTTCTTTGGAGCGCTGATTTGCCTTTCCAGGTTGCTTGGTTGGCCAAAAAGGGCGTATGCGTTTTTTCCTGAATATATTCAGGAAAAAACGCATACGCCCTTTTTGGCCAAGGGCATCATTGTCCACGTTTTGCCGCTTTTCATGTGCTTTCAAGGCGATTCGAATCTACCTCCTGAAATCTGTTTCCTGCAATTCTGCCTTGCTTTCAAAGCCTCTTCGTTGCCTTCCCTTAATATATTTGTGGATGAGAGGTATCATTTAAAACTCTGCAGGTTTGTGAATTGCAGTGCCCCTGAGCTCCATTTTTCATCTCGCTTTTCTGGGAGCTGGCCGCAAAAGCGCAGGATTGCTTCAGGCCTTCTTCTGGTTCTGGGGGGCAGGTTGAGCTTGTGCTTAATTCTTCTTCCTGATGGGAAAATAGAGTGACCTGTGCCTGTCCCAACACCTAGAGCTAGTCTCTCATTGGTTCCCCCTCTTCCCGTTCATCCTCAGGACAAATTGCAACCTGTACGGAGCAGGAGGTTAAAGGTGCTGATTCTCCAAGGAGGGAGATGGCTAGTAAATCGGCTGGAATGGCGAACCCGAGCAAAGGAGATGAGAAATGAGGTGCGTTTTAGAAACCTTTCCCGATCACACGGTGTACCATCTTCTGGGTTTCTCATGCCTGTTTTCGATGTAGGAAGATGCCCTTGAACCTGGAGATTTGGGACCCATGGGATGGGTACCATGCAGTATTACTTGAAAGGGTCTGCGTTGGCTCACCCAACCTCACCGAACCTCTCAGCCCCAAGAGTGTCCACCCTTATGTCTCAATCAGCTGTGGGTCTAGATATGGTCAATCCAGGTTGCATCACAGCCCCTGAACGAATTTTGTAAGAATTTCTCTCTCTTTCACTGTCTTTGTTTCACGGGTTTTGAAAAGTAATTTATTTTTATAATGGGGTTTAGCTGCTTTTCACGGCTGTGTTTATGCCGCTTTACACCCCCTTGACTCACGTACAGAGAGATATCAATAGATAGGTTTGAAGATTCTTACTAGTCAGATATAATCTTGTGCGGTGAATAGGGGGTGTTGAGTCCAGTTCACTGAAAAAGGAATAGGTCTTGTCTCTTACATATTGGGTTTATGGAACGGTATCTGAGCTAATTTGAAACCCTTGTTTTATGCATCACCCCACCTCACCTTTCCCGTTCAGCAGCCATAGTGTGTTTTCTAAACGTGTGACTCTGTTCTGTTTTGTAATTCAGTTCAAGTGTAGCGGTTTTTACATTCCCTCTAGAAGTGATATCTTAGGATAAGTGTCTTTTTCTGTGTGACTTATTTCACTTAGAATCGTCGTACCTAAATCCACTCATCGTGCTGCTACTAGCCTTATGACGTTGATTTCATGGCTGAGTGATATTCCATTGTACATGAGGACCACAACTTCTTTATCCATTTTTCTCTTTCCTAGGATATTTAAGGTGTAATGAAGTGGGGGTTCTTGTCAACAGAGCAGCCCTAAACTTTGGGCTGCCTGTGTCTTGCTGATTTTTAGTTTTCCCAACTTATACGCCCATGAGTGGAAGTGCCCTATGCTCTCCAAGCTGTGTTTTTTAGATGTTTCAGAACACACCGTACACTTCTCCAGAGTGGCTGTTGGCAATTTACATCCCACCCATCAGCGTAGCAAGGCTCCCATTTCTCCATGGCCGGTCCTGCACTTCTGGTTTGGACACTTTTTTCCGCATGGCCCTTTTGCCCGCTGGGAAGCGAGACTTCTTTGGAGCGCTGATTTGCCTTTCCAGGTTGCTTGGTTGGCCAAAAAGGGCGTATGCGTTTTTTCCTGAATATATTCAGGAAAAAACGCATACGCCCTTTTTGGCCAAGGGCATCATTGTCCACGTTTTGCCGCTTTTCATGTGCTTTCAAGGCGATTCGAATCTACCTCCTGAAATCTGTTTCCTGCAATTCTGCCTTGCTTTCAAAGCCTCTTCGTTGCCTTCCCTTAATATATTTGTGGACGAGAGGTATCATTTAAAACTCTGCAGGTTTGTGAATTGCAGTGCCCCTGAGCTCCATTTTTCAACTCGCTTTTTTGGGAGCTGGCCGCAAAAGCGCAGGATTGCTTCAGGCCCTCTTCTGGTTCTGGGGGGCAGGCTGAGCTTGTGCTTAATTCTTCTTCCTGATGGGAAAATAGAGTGACCTGTGCCTGTCCCAACACCTAGAGCTAGTCTCTCATTGGTTCCCCCTCTTCCCGTTCATCCTCAGGACAAATTGCAACCTGTACGGAACAGGAGGTTAAAGTTGCTGATTCTCCAAGGAGGGAGATGGCTAGTAAATCGGCTGGAATGGCGAACCCGAGCAAAGGAGATGAGAAATGAGGTGCGTTTTAGAAACCTTTCCCGATCACACGGTGTACCATCTTCTGGGTTTCTCATGCCTGTTTTCGATGTAGGAAGATGCCCTTGAACCTGGAGATTTGGGACCCGTGGGATGGGTACCATGCAGTATTACTTGAAAGGGTCTGCGTTGGCTCACCCAACCTCACCGAACCTCTCAGCCCCAAGAGTGTCCACCCTTATGTCTCAATCAGCTGTGGGTCTAGATATGGTCAATCCAGGTTGCATCACAGCCCCTGAACGAATTTCGGAAGAATTTCTCTCTCTTTCACTGTCTTTGTTTCACGGGTTTTGAAAAGTAATTTATTTTTATAATGGGGTTTAGCTGCTTTTCACGGCTGTGTTTATGCCGCTTTACACCCCCTTGACTCACTTACAGAGAGATATCAATACATAGGTTTGAAGATTCTTACTAGTCAGATATATTCTTGTGCGGTGAATAGGGGGTGTTGAGTCCAGTTCACTGAAAAAGGAATAGGTCTTGTCTCTTACATATTGGGTTTATGGAACGGTATCTGAGCTAATTTGAACCCCTTGTTTTATGCATCACCCCACCTCACCTTGCCCGTTCAGCAGCCATAGTGTGTTTTCTAAACGTGTGACTCTGTTCTGTTTTGTAATTCAGTTCAAGTGTAGCGGTTTTTACATTCCCTCTAGAAGTGATATCTTATGATAAGTGTCTTTTTCTGTGTGACTTATTTCACTTAGAATCGTCGTACCTAAATCCACTCATCGTGCTGCTACTAGCCTTATGACGTTGATTTCATGGCTGAGTGATATTCCATTGTACATGAGGACCACAACTTCTTTATCCATTTTTCTCTTTCCTAGGATATTTAAGGTGTAATGAAGTGGGGGTTCTTGTCAACAGAGCAGCCCTAAACTTTGGGGTGCCTGTGTCTTGCTGATTTTTAGTTTTCCCAATTTATACGCCCATGAGTGGAAGTGCCCTATGCTCTCCAAGCTGTGTTTTTTAGATGTTTCAGAACACACCGTACACTTCTCCAGAGTGGCTGTTGGCAATTTACATCCCACCCATCAGCGTAGCAAGGCTCCCATTTCTCCATGGCCGGTCCTGCACTTCTGGTTTGGACACTTTTTTCCGCATGGCCCTTTTGCCCGCTGGGAAGCGAGACTTCTTTGGAGCGCTGATTTGCCTTTCCAGGTTGCTTGGTTGGCCAGAAAGGGCGTATGTGTTTTTTCCTGAATATATTCAGGAAAAAACGCATACGCCCTTTTTGGCCAAGGGCATCATTGTCCACGTTTTGCCGCTTTTCATGTGCTTTCAAGGCGATTCGAATCTACCTCCTGAAATCTGTTTCCTGCAATTCTGCCTTGCTTTCAAAGCCTCTTCGTTGCCTTCCCTTAATATATTTGTGGACGAGAGGTATCATTTAAAACTCTGCAGGTTTGTGAATTGCAGTGCCCCTGAGCTCCATTTTTCATCTCGCTTTTCTGGGAGCTGGCCGCAAAAGCGCAGGATTGCTTCAGGCCCTCTTCTGGTTCTGGGGGGCAGGCTGAGCTTGTGCTTAATTCTTCTTCCTGATGGGAAAATAGAGTGACCTGTGCCTGTCCCAACACCTAGAGCTAGTCTCTCATTGGTTCCCCCTCTTCCCGTTCATCCTCAGGACAAATTGCAACCTGTACGGAACAGGAGGTTAAAGGTGCTGATTCTCCAAGGAGGGAGATGGCTAGTAAATCGGCTGGAATGGCGAACCCGAGCAAAGGAGATGAGAAATGAGGTGCGTTTTAGAAACCTTTCCCGATCACACGGTGTACCATCTTCTGGGTTTCTCATGCCTGTTTTCGATGTAGGAAGATGCCCTTGAACCTGGAGATTTGGGACCCGTGGGATGGGTACCATGCAGTATTACTTGAAAGGGTCTGCGTTGGCTCACCCAACCTCACCGAACCTCTCAGCCCCAAGAGTGTCCACCCTTATGTCTCAATCAGCTGTGGGTCTAGATATGGTCAATCCAGGTTGCATCACAGCCCCTGAACGAATTTTGTAAGAATTTCTCTCTCTTTCACTGTCTTTGTTTCACGGGTTTTGAAAAGTAATTTATTTTTATAATGGGGTTTAGCTGCTTTTCACGGCTGTGTTTATGCCGCTTTACACCCCTTTGACTCACTTACAGAGAGATATCAATACATAGGTTTGAAGATTCTTACTAGTCAGATATATTCTTGTGCGGTGAATAGGGGGTGTTGAGTCCAGTTCACTGAAAAAGGAATAGGTCTTGTCTCTTACATATTGGGTTTATGGAACGGTATCTGAGCTAATTTGAAACCCTTGTTTTATGCATCACCCCACCTCACCTTTCCCGTTCAGCAGCCATAGTGTGTTTTCTAAACGTGTGACTCTGTTCTGTTTTGTAATTCAGTTCAAGTGTAGCGGTTTTTACATTCCCTCTAGAAGTGATATCTTATGATAAGTGTCTTTTTCTGTGTGACTTATTTCACTTAGAATCGTCGTACCTAAATCCACTCATCGTGCTGCTACTAGCCTTATGACGTTGATTTCATGGCTGAGTGATATTCCATTGTACATGAGGACCACAACTTCTTTATCCATTTTTCTCTTTCCTAGGATATTTAAGGTGTAATGAAGTGGGGGTTCTTGTCAACAGAGCAGCCCTAAACTTTGGGGTGCCTGTGTCTTGCTGATTTTTAGTTTTCCCAATTTATACGCCCATGAGTGGAAGTGCCCTATGCTCTCCAAGCTGTGTTTTTTAGATGTTTCAGAACACACCGTTCAATTCTCCAGAGTGGCTGTTGGCAATTTACATCCCACCCATCAGCGTAGCAAGGCTCCCATTTCTCCATGGCCGGTCCTGCACTTCTGGTTTGGACACTTTTTTCCGCATGGCCCTTTTGCCCGCTGGTAAGCGAGACTTCTATGGAGCGCTGATTTGCCTTTCCAGGTTGCTTGGTTGGCCAGAAAGGGCGTATGCGTTTTTTCCTGACTATATTCAGGAAAAAACGCATACGCCCTTTTTGGCCAAGGGCATCATTGTCCACGTTTGGCCGCTTTTCATGTGCTTTCAAGGCGATTCGAATCTACCTCCTGAAATCTGTTTCCTGCAATTCTGCCTTGCTTTCAAAGTCTCTTCGTTGCCTTCCCTTAATATATTTGTGGACGAGAGGTATCATTTAAAACTCTGCAGGTTTGTGAATTGCAGTGCCCCTGAGCTCCATTTTTCAACTCGCTTTTTTGGGAGCTGGCCGCAAAAGCGCAGGATTGCTTCAGGCCCTCTTCTGGTTCTGGGGGGCAGGCTGAGCTTGTGCTTAATTCTTCTTCCTGATGGGAAAATAGAGTGACCTGTGCCTGTCCCAACACCTAGAGCTAGTCTCTCATTGGTTCCCCCTCTTCCCCTTCATCCTCAGGACAAATTGCAACCTGTACGGAATAGGAGGTTAAAGGTGCTGATTCTCCAAGGAGGGAGATGGCTAGTAAATCGGCTGGAATGGCGAACCCGAGCACAAGGAGATGAGAAATGAGGTGCGTTTTAGAAACCTTTCCCGATCACACGGTGTACCATCTTCTGGGTTTCTCATGCCTGTTTTCGATGTAGAAAGATGCCCTTGAACCTGGAGATTTGGGACCCATGGGATGGGTACCATGCAGTATTACTTGAAAGGGTCTGCGTTGGCTCACCCAACCTCACCGAACCTCTCAGCCCCAAGAGTGTCCACCCTTATGTCTCAATCAGCTGTGGGTCTAGATATGGTCAATCCAGGTTGCATCACAGCCCCTGAACGAATTTTGTAAGAATTTCTCTCTCTTTCACTGTCTTTGTTTCACGGGTTTTGAAAAGTAATTTATTGTTATAATGGGGTTTAGCTGCTTTTCACGGCTGTGTTTATGCCGCTTTACACCCCCTTGACTCACGTACAGAGAGATATCAATACATAGGTTTGAAGATTCTTACTAGTCAGATATATTCTTGTGCGGTGAATAGGGGGTGTTGAGTCCAGTTCACTGAAAAAGGAATAGGTCTTGTCTCTTACATATTGGGTTTATGGAACGGTATCTGAGCTAATTTGAAACCCTTGTTTTATGCATCACCCCACCTCACCTTTCCCGTTCAGCAGCCATAGTGTGTTTTCTAAACGTGTGACTCTGTTCTGTTTTGTAATTCAGTTCAAGTGTAGCGGTTTTTACATTCCCTGTAGAAGTGATATCTTATGATAAGTGTCTTTTTCTGTGTGACTTATTTCACTTAGAATCGTCGTACCTAAATCCACTCATCGTGCTGCTACTAGCCTTATGACGTTGATTTCATGGCTGAGTGATATTCCATTGTACATGAGGACCACAACTTCTTTATCCATTTTTCTCTTTCCTAGGATATTTAAGGTGTAATGAAGTGGGGGTTCTTGTCAACAGAGCAGCCCTAAACTTTGGGCTGCCTGTGTCTTGCTGATTTTTAGTTTTCCCAATTTATACGCCCATGAGTGGAAGTGCCCTATGCTCTCCAAGCTGTGTTTTTTAGATGTTTCAGAACACACCGTACACTTCTCCAGAGTGGCTGTTGGCAATTTACATCCCACCCATCAGCGTAGCAAGGCTCCCATTTCTCCATGGCCGGTCCTGCACTTCTTGTTTGGACACTTTTTTCCGCATGGCCCTTTTGCCCGCTGGGAAGCGAGACTTCTTTGGAGCGCTGATTTGCCTTTCCAGGTTGCTTGGTTGGCCAGAAAGGGCGTATGCATTTTTTCCTGAATATATTCAGGAAAAAACGCATACGCCCTTTTTGGCCAAGGGCATCATTGTCCACGTTTGGCCGCTTTTCATGTGCTTTCAAGGCGATTCGAATCTACCTCCTGAAATCTGTTTCCTGCAATTCTGCCTTGCTTTCAAAGCCTCTTCGTTGCCTTCCCTTAATATATTTGTGGACGAGAGGTATCATTTAAAACTCTGCAGGTTTGTGAATTGCAGTGCCCCTGAGCTCCATTTTTCATCTCGCTTTTTTGGGAGCTGGCCGCAAAAGCGCAGGATTGCTTCAGGCCCTCTTCTGGTTCTGGGGGGCAGGCTGAGCTTGTGCTTAATTCTTCTTCCTGATGGGAAAATAGAGTGACCTGTGCCTGTCCCAACACCTAGAGCTAGTCTCTCATTGGTTCCCCCTCTTCCCGTTCATCCTCAGGACAAATTGCAACCTGTACGGAACAGGAGGTTAAAGGTGCTGATTCTCCAAGGAGGGAGATGGCTAGTAAATCGGCTGGAATGGTGAACCCGAGCACAAGGAGATGAGAAATGAGGTGCGTTTTAGAAACCTTTCCCGATCACACGGTGTACCATCTTCTGGGTTTCTCATGCCTGTTTTCGATGTAGGAAGATGCCCTTGAACCTGGAGATTTGGGACCCATGGGATGGGTACCATGCAGTATTACTTGAAAGGGTCTGCGTTGGCTCACCCAACCTCACCGAACCTCTCAGCCCCAAGAGTGTCCACCCTTATGTCTCAATCAGCTGTGGGTCTAGATATGGTCAATCCAGGTTGCATCACAGCCCCTGAACGAATTTTGTAAGAATTTCTCTCTCTTTCACTGTCTTTGTTTCACGGGTTTTGAAAAGTAATTTATTTTTATAATGGGGTTTAGCTGCTTTTCACGGCTGTGTTTATGCCGCTTTACACCCCCTTGACTCACGTACAGAGAGATATCAATACATAGGTTTGAAGATTCTTACTAGTCAGATATATTCTTGTGCGGTGAATAGGGGGTGTTGAGTCCAGTTCACTGAAAAAGGAATAGGTCTTGTCTCTTACATATTGGGTTTATGGAACGGTATCTGAGCTAATTTGAAACCCTTGTTTTATGCATCACCCCACCTCACCTTTCCCGTTCAGCAGCCATAGTGTGTTTTCTAAACGTGTGACTCTGTTCTGTTTTGTAATTCAGTTCAAGTGTAGCGGTTTTTACATTCCCTCTAGAAGTGATATCTTATGATAAGTGTCTTTTTCTGTGTGACTTATTTCACTTAGAATCGTCGTACCTAAATCCACTCATCGTGCTGCTACTAGCCTTATGACATTGATTTCATGGCTGAGTGATATTCCATTGTACATGAGGACCACAACTTCTTTATCCATTTTTCTCTTTCCTAGGATATTTAAGGTGTAATGAAGTGGGGGTTCTTGTCAACAGAGCAGCCCTAAACTTTGGGCTGCCTGTGTCTTGCTGATTTTTAGTTTTCCCAATTTATACGCCCATGAGTGGAAGTGCCCTATGCTCTCCAAGCTGTGTTTTTTAGATGTTTCAGAACACACCGTACACTTCTCCAGAGTGGCTGTTGGCAATTTACATCCCACCCATCAGCGTAGCAAGGCTCCCATTTCTCCATGGCCGGTCCTGCACTTCTGGTTTGGACACTTTTTTCCGCATGGCCCTTTTGCCCGCTGGGAAGCGAGACTTCTTTGGAGCGCTGATTTGCCTTTCCAGGTTGCTTGGTTGGCCAGAAAGGGCGTATGCGTTTTTTCCTGAATATATTCAGGAAAAAACGCATACGCCCTTTTTGGCCAAGGGCATCATTGTCCACGTTTGGCCGCTTTTCATGTGCTTTCAAGGCGATTCGAATCTACCTCCTGAAATCTGTTTCCTGCAATTCTGCCTTGCTTTCAAAGCCTCTTCGTTGCCTTCCCTTAATATATTTGTGGACGAGAGGTATCATTTAAAACTCTGCAGGTTTGTGAATTGCAGTGCCCCTGAGCTCCATTTTTCATCTCGCTTTTTTGGGAGCTGGCCGCAAAAGCGCAGGATTGCTTCAGGCCCTCTTCTGGTTCTGGGGGGCAGGCTGAGCTTGTGCTTAATTCTTCTTCCTGATGGGAAAATAGAGTGACCTGTGCCTGTCCCAACACCTAGAGCTAGTCTCTCATTGGTTCCCCCTCTTCCCGTTCATCCTCAGGACAAATTGCAACCTGTACGGAACAGGAGGTTAAAGGTGCTGATTCTCCAAGGAGGGAGATGGCTAGTAAATCGGCTGGAATGGCGAACCCGAGCACAAGGAGATGAGAAATGAGGTGCGTTTTAGAAACCTTTCCCGATCACACGGTGTACCATCTTCTGGGTTTCTCATGCCTGTTTTCGATGTAGGAAGATGCCCTTGAACCTGGAGATTTGGGACCCATGGGATGGGTACCATGCAGTATTACTTGAAAGGGTCTGCGTTGGCTCACCCAACCTCACCGAACCTCTCAGCCCCAAGAGTGTCCACCCTTATGTCTCAATCAGCTGTGGGTCTAGATATGGTCAATCCAGGTTGCATCACAGCCCCTGAACGAATTTTGTAAGAATTTCTCTCTCTTTCACTGTCTTTGTTTCACGGGTTTTGAAAAGTAATTTATTTTTATAATGGGGTTTAGCTGCTTTTCACGGCTGTGTTTATGCCGCTTTACACCCCCTTGACTCACGTACAGAGAGATATCAATACATAGGT